>NW_026733866.1:0-64450 GCF_028476545.2 Physella acuta | reverse complement strand
TTAGCATTAATTTTAATGGTATTTCACCATACAAAACTTCGAAAAAAATATTTGTACAGTGTGTTCTTTTACAAAAACTAGCCAGCTATTTCAGTTATTAATAAAAGAAGGATCAATGATTATATATGTTGGTTTTTGAAACACCCTTGGCATGGCAACCATACTTTCAGAAGCCACAATGATGCATGCCAATATGTTCCTTTACTTTAAATACCCTAACAGATACACATAAATAAATAAATTGATTAAGAAGATTTTTATCCAGCACCTACCCGATTATCTAAACAATGGCTGCTGGGAAGGGGAGGGGGGGAGCCACTCGCCCCCCAATAAATCCAGTTGTACTAAGTTGAAAAAATTCAGCAACGTCTGTTGGAAGAATGTTATCAGACATTGTTTCATATAAAGGGGGCGCTGCCTTTGTTGTCAATGGACCTTTATCATTTATTTACTTAATTATAGTTTATTTACTAATTACTTAGTAATTACTAAATATGGTCTACCAGTGAAAAAACGTACTCGAAAATGAAACCATCAAGCTTACTTTGAAACACATTAACTATATAACAAATGTTCTACAGCACTGAAATAACTATACAAACTATATCCATAACAAACAATTTCCAATAATGAAAATATTTTTATTTTTATGACTTTATTTGATGATTCAATTGATAGAATAAATAAAGTTATTACAAGATATTTTCTCTAAGAATATATAATTTTTTTTTTTGTAACAACAGAGGATTAAATCCAGAAAGAATAGCTCTCACTACAGTGCATACCAGTTTTGAATACAAATAAAAATGTGCTAAACAATAAAAACATCCAATGAACAAAAAATGGCACTTTTTGTTCTCTATCATAGTTATTTCCTTAAATTTTTGTTCCATAAAGAAGTTCTACGTTTTTTTAGATGGTTGAATAAAAAAACAAAATGTATTTTACCAGAAACAAATTATACAATTGTTATTGCCACTAAAGCCAACAGTATATTATAAACACATTGACATATTATGCTAATTTGTTCACATATTCGACACTTGAAATATAAATATTTTATAAATATTCTTATGTGACAACCTATGGTATATAACACTTCCTTTTAATTGGCAGTATAAAAAAAAAAACATCATGTCATAGATTTGACTGTACTAGTACTTTAAACACAAGTTTCAAAAATAAAACAAAGGTTAAGTAAGGATGATAGAGAAAATAAAGAGCCTAGTGCTAACAGTACTTAAGTCAAATTTCTGTGCAAATTAAACTAAGCAAGGGGTTATTATTCCTCTAGCACAGGGGGTCTCCAAACTTTTCAGTCCGAGGGCCGCATTAACTATCAAATTACAGTTCGGGGGCCAGTTTCTTCCAGAAATGTCTTTAATTTTTCTGGGCAAAGTTCCTCGGCCATCACCAACAAACGTTTTTTTCCGTGGACAAAAAATCTCCGCGGGCCGGATGAGAGGACATCGCGGGCCGGATGCGGCCCGCGGGCCGTAGTTTGGAGACCCCTGCTCTAGCATAACTTCACCTTATGTACAAATTTTAATAATGAAGAATTTAAGTGACGCTTTAAAAAAAAATTGTTTAATTAATTTTTAAAAAAATTTAACTCGTTTATTTTTTTAAATGTTTTTGAGACTTAAGTACTTTTTAGCACTAAGGTCTTAAAATACTGTACAATAAAATGTAAACCAGGGTGATATAAAATTAGGACCCAACACAGCACCATCTACAACAGGTGATCATCATAGCAGAGTGGAGCTACAAGCTAAAGATATAGTTTTAAAAAAAATCCCACAAGTTAGAAAACCAAGTGTACACAAGATAGTTTACATCAGTTGAGCAGAATCATTCAAACACTGGAACCATGATTGGGACAAGGATTTATGTATGTCAACATTTTGACGATTACCTCACACAGCAACATGAATTATACGCAATGGCATCAAAAGGCTCAAAACTAATTTATCCAACGCCTCCAGGGGACAAAAGTAATTTAATTACTGAAATATTTTGAGCCAGACACCTAGAATGCTAATGTGTTTTCCCACTTAAAACTAGTTATCTCACCCCCCCCCCCCCCCCCCCCCCCTTCAATTAGCACTTAAAAACAAGAACAGCCATTCTGGCTAGTAATTTGTCTTCTAGGAAAAAACCTTTGACTTAGGCATTATTGGAAGAGTAATTTTATCCATTACACCAATAAATTAAATTATAATTATTTTTTTTTTAATAGCTCAGATTTACTTAACGACCCTGCAAAGCAATGACCATGTAAAGCAAACGAACATTTCATGTAACAAATATGTGTTGAGTTTAAAAAAAAAATGACCGTAGTGTGTAACAAATGACCACTGTGTCTTAAAAGAAACAAACTGAATGATCTCCAGATGAAGTTTATAGCTATCAAAAGTACATGAACTGACAAAACAGAAATCAACAAAAAGCCACACTGACAACTAAAAAACAACAAGCTTGGGATAAGACAAGGCAAAAAGTGAGATGCACTTTTCATGGTTGGGACATTGAAAAAAAAAAAAAAATCCTCATCGAAATGGGAAATCAAGAGAACATCAAAGAACATCAGTAGCGTTAAAAGTTGTGAGATCATCTCGGTAGCCCCACAACAGATTGGTCTAGTCTCACATGGTCTGTACACACAGCCTTCATCGCATGAAAGCTGTCGCCAGCAACTGGCTGTTTAAAAAAAAATTATTACATCACAACGGCTTTTTTCCTCCACAGTGTCAAACTATCACATCCATTCACATGTCCTTACATAACAGATCATCTAAAGCAAGTCTTCTTATCTAGAGTAGTACACCCGGTAGTACAGTGTTTTTGATCGCCACAGCGAGTAGGAATTGTCGAATTTGAGGAGGTAAACGCCCTGCCCGGGGTAGGTGTGGCTCCCACAGTAGACCTCCTCGTGACAGTCCCTGCGGTAGACAGGGATGATCTCGTCTGTGGGGGGCCGGTTCTCAGCTTTCTTGGAGCCTGGACCTTTCTCTACATCACCCGCTTTACCTTCTGTGGAAATGTCAACGGTCAAATAGAAAAAGGAATAAAAACTAACAAATGATGTAATGATACTAAATTTTTGCACATTTATTGGTTTAGTTATTTTTTACTTTAAGTTAAAAAATAAATGCCAGTAAATAATAGTTAATTGTAATGATAGTATTAAAAAAAGCACACCATACTGACCAAATGAATTGCAATTCTAATGATCTTAGAAAATTATTACATACGAGAAAAATGGCCCGTTGAGGAAGGATACACCGGGCGCTAGGTTGATAGTGCTGTCTCTTTTCTCTAAACTAAAACCAACCCACCCCCACCCCCCCCCCCCCCCCCAAAAAAACATGTCTACCGTCCCATTCAACGAAATATAATTATATACTTTTTCCAGTGTCCGCCCCCTCCCCGAAAATTCTACCCCCGCCCCCGAAAATTTCAAGTACCCCCACCCCTCTCCGGGGAGGAAAAAGTCTAAACTAAAACCACCCCACCCTCCCCCCCCCCCCACACACCCCCCCCCCACCCCCCACACACACACCACCCCCCCCACACACACACACCACCCCCCCAAAAAAAACATGTCTACCGTCCCATTCAACGAAATATAATTATATACTTTTTCAAGTGTCCGCCCCCCTCCCCGAAAATTCTACCCCCCGCCCCCGAAAATTTCAAGTACCCCCACCCCTCTCCGGGGAGGAAAAAGTCTAAACTAAAACCACCCCCCCCACCCCCCCTAAAAAAACATGTCTACCGTCCCATTCAACGAAATATAATTATATACTTTTTCCAGTGTCCGCCCCCCTCCCCGAAAATTTCAAGTACCCCCATCCCTCTCCGGGGAGGAAAAAGTCTGAAAGAAACACTGGTGTCGCGCTTAGCCACTACCCGAAGAATTGCATTAAAGACATTGCAAGAAAACCACTTTTTAGATTAGACACATTAATTAGGCGGTAATTTTATTATAGAGTATTGATGAAGAAATTTCTTTTGTGTTAGGGAGGGGGGGGGGGGCACAGACGTTCTTACGCGGGGGGTGGGGCTTCGCCCCTACCCGAAGAATTGTATGCAAGAAACTCTTCACGCAAACCACTTAGATTAGACAAAATTGCCTTTTTTGAGAATCAATGACGTCATATTACTGTGTGCACTCTCCGGCTTGAGATGCTAAATGTGGCGACGTCATACTTCGTTTTTCGAATTACTATGCAGGTTTTTAATTTGCTTGTGTTTTCTCTAGAGCGTTCTTGTCAGACAGATAGATAGATAGATAGACAGACAGCGAAACTATTAGTATTAATACAAGTCTATTTTTATGGGACGGCAGGGCCTAGCAGTAGAGAGTACTAGACTGCAGTTTCGAATCCAGGTTCAATATCCCTTCTTTGCCGAGGTAATAGAAACAGGTGAACTCTACTTCATTTGCCTCGTGGACCATCAGGCTCAAAAAAGGTACTTTGCTTTTAAATCTAACCTCACATCTGCCTACATAATGACCTTAAGCTACAGACCCAGGTTGGACTGGACTACTGGGACACTGGAAAAAATCCTGACGGGCAGAAAAGACCGGCCCCGTATTAGGCCTATTTAGACTAGTATTTATTGCGTTGATTAAAAAAATATTGCGCAATACTTTCTTTTCCCTGTATTTAAGAACATAAAATAATTTGCGCAATGAAAATTTTCTTTTGTCCACTTGGAGACAACCAGTCCACCCCTGTACAGACCTTATGAACCTCAAAAGTGTAGAGAGCCAATGACCACTCACCTTCTGTCTTGGTGGCGCCCTCTTCCTCCTCATCCTCCTCGTCACTGGACTCGCTGACATGCACGCTGACTGTGTTGGTCTGGGAGACGCTCCACTCAAAGTACACACCAAACCCAATGTCGTAGTAGTCTGTGGCGAACTCCCAGAACAGGCAGGTGCCATCTTCATGGGTTGGAACTCTCACCTGTACAGACACACCTGTTTGGTTAGCTCTAATGATCATAGACTACACCTAAGCTAGTTACTAAATAAAAGGTAATGCCTAAATTTATTCTACCAACATGAGAACCTAGGTAGATCTACAAAAATTCTTATCTTTAACCTGTTTTTTAATTCACATTTTTAAAACAAAGTTATGCTAAATAGATTATAATTTAAAAAATGCCACACACAAGTAATTTACTTTGAGAGTAATTAAAAACTAAACAAATAATTTTCAGGGTATATATTATTCAAAGCTAGTAGATCTAAAAGAGAATTTCTTAAGCAAATATTTTTTGCAATATTCTCTACACAGACTACGTCAAGACTCCCCACTCCCCCCTGTGTAGGGCATATATGCATATTCATAATTAAATTATAAAAATACTACCCGAATATAAAATAAATTTGATAAAATATGTATATAGTAAGAAATATCCACAATATTAAAAAAGGTGTATATATTCACTACGATTTATTCAAATTATTACTGTGTAAATATATCCAGCATAATGTATTAAAATAATTTATTGTTTATATAACCACAATAATCTTATTTTAACATATTTATATATAGGTATATATCCACAATGATAGAGATAAAATAACTATTTATCCACAAAGAAAGCGCAGACAACAACAAGCTAAGACACAAGCACCATCTCACCGTCACAGTCTCCCCTGAGCCTATTTTTATCACAGATTCTTTATCTTTCACTAGCGAGTCCTTGAATTCTTTTATGTCTTTGCGGGTCCACATGGATGCCGCAGCCAATGAGAATTCTACGCACATCCACATTTCATCCGACAGAAGGGGGGGCGTGGCGGGTGGGGAAGAGAACATAAACAACATTGAACAGCTAAACTAAGTGGCACAACACTATGCTAGTGTGCTAGTGATTAAGGTACACATCCTACAGTTTGCAAGGAAATAGAACATTTGCTAAGTATCAAGAATTCAAATAAATTAATTCTACATTGCTTTATTGGCAGTGAAATTAGATGTTTATACATTATGATTATGACAGTAAAATGTTACAGACTATTGTCAATTACCGTAAATGAAATGTGTATGTTTACTGTACAATATAACACATTAAATTATATTCTTATCAGACTGCATGTTTTATGATAAACAGCGGCCAGGAAAATATATTTATTGCATAGACGTTGATGAAAATTATTTTTAAATTAAACAAAAAAAAAGAAATAAATTTTAAAAATTAAGTTCTGTGACTGAAATAATGTATTAAAATTGTGAAAATTATAACTACATATTTTATTAAGTGCAGGTATTAATTTTCAAAAAGAATTTTACATAATTATTTTCACCTCAAATAAATTGTCATACAAGACTAAGGAACCAATGATGATGATACTGATAAATTCCTCATCATATACTATCCATATTTTAAACTAAATACTTTATTTTCCAGTAGAATTAAATTAACTATGGTTTTTTTTGAGCATCTAATAAGTCAGTAGCAACCTGCTAATCAGTAACTGCTTGGAGATCTTTTAATAAGTAGATGCAATTCATTTTATGCTGGATTATAAGCATATAATCATATATAGCCAACATATCCTGTGTTTTAATGTAGTTTTCTACTACTTTAAGAATCTTTTAGTGCACTTAACTAAAAATTTAAAAAATTTAATGGTTAACCTGAGCAAAATAATTTAGTGGAAAGAATAAAATTGTCAGTAAGATTCCTTTTATCCATCCAAAGATACAAGGGTGTAAAATAGACAGTATTCATTTGTTTCTTGTCATAGTTTGTTGTCAGTAGAAAAAAAATATATAAGCTGTAAATTTGTCTGTTAAAAATAAGAGACATAAAACATTTTAGGCAGCTGAGGACATTTTTATCAGCTCTGAATTTAGCTGTAAATTCTGAAAGCAGCCAGACATCAATAATTCTGTGAGACTGTGGGGCTAATCAATAGAGTCAGTATGGCAAGTGTTGTGCCAAAACAGCTGAGGGTGGCCCTATCTAAGACGGCCTGCGCTGTGAGGCCCTATCTAAGATGGCCTGCGCGACCTGTAAGGCACTAAAAAGGAACACTTAAAGCTGGTGCAGCAGGTAATGGTGAACATCAAGTGGACACAACAAGCGCTATGGCACGCTCAGAGGTGTAAACATGGGGGGGGGGGGGGGGGGGGGGGGAGAAGGAACACCAACTCACACAGAACCTAACCCTTCTTAACTTTCATTATACATCTTTTAAAACTAAGCACAGTTCATCTGTAGTATCTACACTCTAGTATTGTCCATTAAAATACTAATTTATTTTATTTTTCATAACAAAGAAAAAGATATTTTTCATAAGAGAAAATTATACTTTTTTTTTATCTGCTATGTTTTATAAAGCCACGTCAACTTTTTTTGTGTTTTATTTCCTATGTGAATCATCACAGTCTCCTCTCACCTAGGATTTATACTGACCACCAATACTCCCTGACCCCTAGGGACTACAGGCTAGATCCGAACCCCAAACACCAGAAGCAAACACTGACACAACTAACGCCCTCACCGTGGCTGTTGCCAGAGAGCCAATACGAACTACGTTTTCTTTAGATGACCTTAAGCCATCTTTAAACTCCTTAAGATCTTTTCTGGTCCACAAGGAGGCAGGCACAATTTTAGGCACCGAGGTTATGGCCGCTGGGCAGGTGTAAATAAAAAGGGGAAGTAACCACAACTCAAAAATGAAAAAGAAAGAATTTAGAGTTATCTGTCATGTCTGGAAAACAAAAATGGTCAGGCAATCTAAAATGAGTAGCTTCCCTTACAAGAGATAAAATATTTACTCATTAATATCAGAAAATAATTAAATAATTTTTTTTACCTTCTTCATCCTCTCCACAGGGAGAAATAGGCGTGACACCATCTGGGATAGGGGAAGCCTTCACTGGCTCTGTGCTGGTTGTGTTGGTGGTGATGTCTCCGTTGGCTGTTGTGGTCTGTTGCTGTAGCAGCTGTTGCTGGTACACCTGCTGCATGTACTGCTGGAAGTGCTGGTCCTGGAGTTGGATGATCAGCTCATCTTGCTGGAACACAGAGTATAGCAGGGGTTTAGTTGGATCTCATATGGGGGAGGGGGTTGTTTGATGGTGCGAGGGGAGTGGGGAATGAGGGTGTTGGATCACCTTGTCTTGTTGGAGAACAGTTTATTTTTATGTTTTATTGGGTGTGTGTGGAAGGGGGGGGGGGGGGGAGTGTTAGATGTCTATATATGAATATATATGTATTGGAGTTCAGTTGTATGTTATATGGTGTGGATGGGGAGGGATGAGGGGGTTTCTGGATTGTTGGATATTGTATGATCAGCTCATCTTGCTTGCACATACAAATAAATAGGAGTTTAGTTGTATGGAGGGTGGGGGTGGGGGTGGAAGAAAGAGGAGTTGATTGGGTGGTATGAAGAGGGTTTAATTATTTGTTCTGCGTTTGAGATGGCTACAGGACATTACCCCCCCCCCCCCCCCCGTATTTACCCCGGAGCAATTACCTCCCTGTCAATTACCCCCCCCCCCCCCTCTCAAGTTAGAATCCTAACTCTAACTAGAATTCTATACCTATATACTACTTTAATCCAAACCTTAAGAAAAAGACCAAAACCTAAACATCCACCTTAACCAAAAACAACGCTAGACACAACCCTAACCCTAGCTCTAACCCTAACTCTAGCCCTAATCCTAGCCCTAAACCTATCCCTGTCCGGGGGGGGGGGGGGGGGGGGTAATGTCCTACTGGGCGGGGGGGTAATGTCAGGGGGGAAATGTTCAGGGGGGGGGGGGGGTAATTGACAGGGGGGAAATGCCCTGTTCCCGTTTGAGATAGAGCAAGTGGTATGCTTGGTAGGGATTATGGAATGGCATGGTTGCTGTACAGTGCTCAACTGACTCATATTAGGAAAAGTAAAGGAGGCTGGGCATAGTGCTGACCACACAATCCCATCATATACCAAGTCAAGAAATATGAACTCTACTTCCTCTAACCTATGGTATGTTTAAGTACAAAAGAGGAATATTTACTTTAAAAGAATTTGGATATAAGCAAAACTTATGTGGTAAGTTTTTAGTTAAGACAATACAATAACAAAACTTGAAAGAATGGCAGATGAATAGTTACAAATAACTTTTGTACCCGTTCAAGCCGAACCCCTCTTTATTTTATCATCTGGATAAAAAATCTGATTCATCCAGTTAGGTACCCATCAGAGCTGGGTGGACTCAAGTACATTCTGACTTGAACCCAGATTCAAACTTGAGACTTTCGGGCTAGCAGTCCCACATTTCATACCTAGTAGTATATCTAGTAGTTCTGATTGAACTAGCTGAACTAAACAAACCTACCATTGCTTTGTTATTTGGGTACTGCTGTTCTGCGTACTGTCTGAACTGTACTTGTGTCTGTTGGTTCAGTGCCGCTCGAATCTGTAACCTACAAAAGTAAATAAAAAATTCAGTAAGAGAATATTAAATTGATTGAACCTGTAGCCTACATAAGTAAATAAAAAAGTCATAAAGAGAATAAAAATTTATTGAGAAATTACTTCTTTCTGCACTGTGAACAACTTTTGGAATAAACATTTATGGACCAAGGTTTAAGAAGCAATCAGCTTAACATTTCCATTTGTATAAAAACATTATTTAATTTAATCATTTAAATGGGGGGGGGGGGGGGGGGGTGATTATGTGTTTTATGCCAGCTATGCTGTACAGACTTACTCTTGCTCCTGTTGCTTCAGTTTCTCTGCCTCAAGCGCCTGCTGTGCTGCAGCCTCTGCTTCTTTTTTCTTTGTCTCCTCCTCTTCCTGTTTCCTCTTTTCCTCTTCTTCTTTTCTGTTAAACACAATGAAGAAATATTACAAAATTACAGGATAATACAATTATTTGTTTTGCAGAGCTTAAGTTTGATTAAGTAGAAAACTTGCTATGTATTGAAGGTTTAGATTCAGTGTTCTTATGCAAAAGATATATGTATCTTATAAAATGACTACGCAGCAGGATAAAAACTACAACGCACTGCGCAGCTTAAAGGAGCATTGCTTATATGTATACACATATGTGTATTTATTTATGTATAAATTTACATATATATGTGCACACACATATGTTAAAACACTTAACACAAAAAATCAGCCTAATACAAAATAAAGTAGTACCGACAGAATATTAGGTTTTCCCTGTGCATTTTCTGTGAAATTCTTTTAAAACAAACTATTTCATTACACTGTATATAGTTATGTAGGCCTATAGTATATAAAAAATACATGACGTAAATAGCACTATAAAAACTGACTGTTTTCTCTCTGACTCCTCCTTCTCTGCCTTGTGTGCCTCTACATAAGGTTCAAACAAGGAGCAGGATTCAGCCATCTTGTGGACAAAGTCAGCCATAGCTGCTTCCTTAGACATGTCTCCTAATGCTTGCCAAGCTTGCCTGAAATAGGTTTAATAGTCAGTCATATAACATTGGTTGATTGTTTTGTTTTTTAGGGGGGGGGGGGGGGGAAGGGTGTCTTAGATAATGTTTAGTATATAGTCCATTTAAGTCCCTTTGATAGTAACTCAAAGTTTCTGTTAAGACTCATCATTAAAATGTGATAATGACAGAAACATTTTATGCATGTTCATCATTAAAACACAACTGACTTATAACCAAATTTGTACGATGTAAATAAAGTCTCCTAGAAAAACCTGGCATCTATCAAGTTTATCAGACTTCTAAAGAAATGATGACTAAAATTGTATTTAAAAAAATATACACCAAAGAACAAAATGAAAAGCACATACAAACAAAGCTGCCATCTTAAGCTTTGAATATTCAGAAATTTTATAATGATTTTTTAGCTATGAGTGCTTTAGCCCAGACAAATTGACAGTTTTTTTTATTATTGCGTTTATATTAAATTTAGTATTTTTAAGCTATTACCAGTGTTTGTTGGTAAGTGCAGTCATGTTTTGTTAGTAAAATCATAGTTGGTGCTGTCAGAGTTTAGAAGTTGTTTGGTCATAGTTTCACAGCATTGTCATAAACCATAACAAGACTTTAACATAAAGTCTTGCTCTAATAATAATAATATTATTAATAAAATAATAATAATAATACAGGGATGTGACCAGACCAGGAAAAAAAATTAGGAAATTTTCTTCGGATAATAACTCAATATGTTTTATCTACTTTTTATCGCGGTTAAGCAGCTTCATACCGCAGTTAAGCAGCTTCATACTGTTACTGTACTAATTAATTATTTAATGAAGTTAATATTTTAAATACAAGAAGTTTATGTTACTCTAAAATAACATTGAAAGTCTTGTCTAATTGCAATTTAATGTTTACCTTATAAACAACTTTTTAAAAATTACAATGGAACAAAAGTAGCAATTAAGTTTTATTTTACCATTAAGCTAATTTAAACTGTACTAATCTAGTGTACATTCTAGATGTACTCCTGTTTTCAATTTTAAATAGGGGCCTAATGCCTTAGATCTCTATATTCTTTTAAAGATTGGATTGGTAAAAAATATGTGTCTTCAACTGTAAAGAGCCTAGATTAAGATTAGTTATAATTTGAAAGTTTTAGGTTCATGTGATGGAAAAATGAAATGGATTAGGTTAGCTAAAATTAGAAAGGGTCTGACGTGTGAACCAAAGTTATTCATTTTGATAGCCAAGCCATATCGATATTTATGTTTTTTTGGAATAAATGTAAATTGTTAGGGGTCATCCACGTTTTTTTGACGATATTTACCTCCCCTCTCTCCTACAAAACCCAGACTCCCCCCCCTATAATGACGTCACACCTCAGCCATCAAATGCCCCCCCCCCTCGAAATTAATTTGATTTTTTTTTTAAACATCGATTTTTTCTAAAATATTGACTGAGGTCGACCAACAAAGGGTATTTTATTCGATCTCTATTACAATGCCTTACAACAGTTTTCTAATAGCGGCTAAAAGGCAGTTGTTTCTAACATTACTTTTTTAAAATACAAAAAATATGACGTTACACTATCTTACGAGTGTGACGTTATTAATGGAAGACCTCTGAACGTATTTTTTCTTCCACAAACAAGACACGGTCGTAGTCACGTTGAGTTTAGTATTTTTTTTTAAATCTGTAGGCCTACGAAGCATACGTATTGCAGGAACAGCTATTTGAAATTGACTGTGACGTCATTTTTTTTTCCCCACAAGCAGTACCGAACACGTACTTGGGGTCAAGGTGAGGTCACAAGAGCCACCGTTACTACGAGGTGGGGCGGGTTAGTCTAGTCCTCATAGTCACCTTTTGCAAGGATTTCAATATTAATTTCAGATTGCGAAATAAAATAGAATCAGAGAGAAACTCTAGATTTAGGCGGGTTAAAATACCGATAGGTAAATTAGGCTATATCGATAGCTAGATAACCAGGCTTAAGAGATGTCAGTTTCATTTGAATAACTGCATTATTTTAGATTACCTTTTCCCCGTGTTTTTGATAAATAGTAAACTGAAAATAGCGGAAAATTTGGACTAAAAAAAGTGTGCTTTGAAAACATCGAAAGTCCGCCGAAATTCCGAAACTTAATGTACATTTAATCTTGATCTAGCACTGTGAGACCTAGCGCAATCGACCAATCGAAAAGAAATGCGCATATTCGAGTGTCCGTTTGACTTAAGAATAGTACAGTAGTTGCCAATTTAAATTTAAATACGAATAAGTGGAATGAGCATGTTGGCCCTTTCCGTAGAAGACATTTCCGTTTTTTTTCCTAATTTTTTTTTAAATTTCGTAAAAAATCGACAAAAATTGAAAGTCGGCGGGAAAATTCGGCGAAAATTAAATCAGCGGAGGAAAATCGCAACTGAAACGGAAAAATCGGATTTCCGCTAAAATTCGGAAAAGTCACATCCCTGTTTAATATGTGATGGTAAGAATCAAACAACCAGTGACACCAACATTACAGAAAATACCACCCACTGACCAATTGTCAGGATTTAGCATCGACTGACAGCAACAACACGCAACCAGTGCACAATTATAATTGCATCAACCCTCAATTTAAAATGTTTGCATTGTAATTTCAGTTGATCAGACCAATGCAGGAGAAATGTAAACAAAGTCCTTATCTCATGCCTTGAATCAACATCCATTAGCCTAACCTACTGTCAGACAATGAGGGCTATCCCTGGTTACCACAGCAACAGCCAACTCAGTCTGTTTAAAAAGAAACCTTTGTAGCTCTGTTCAACAGTATGAAACAAACAAAAAAACGCCGCTGAAACCTTGTAAAACTAAGTAACTTTTTGCTGTAGAGCTACAATTCTGATTTTTGTACAACATCAGAAATGTGATGGATAGACAAGCAAATGAAGCTTGAAGTTTAAATAAGCTGTCATGGTGTGGCCAGCAAAACTACAACAGCATCAATAACTGACAATCACTAAACTTCTTCCTCTTTGTTCTTAATTGAATATTGGACAGTATTTCCTACAACACAATTAAGTATTCAACTTGTGTCAACTTGTTATGCACCATGTAGGCCGTTGACTTGGATTTCATCCTTTTAATTTGGATTTGCTTCCATAGCCTTTGTTGTCTATTCAAGAATAAACTAAAAGGCAGCAGTTGTTTCATTTTGGAGTTTTATTGACCCATCACCAAGCTAATAGATGCATGTATCCACACATTCATGAAAAATAAGACATTTAAAATGTAAACACAATCAGTACACTTGTGCAACCTAATTCATACAACTTACACAAGATGTTACAGAAGATGACCTAGTTTATTACAGAAGTGATATTATAGAAGATGACCTAGTTAACTTGCAGATGTTACAGAAGATGACCTAGTTTATTACAGAAGTGATATTATAGAAGATGACCTAGTTAACTTACAGATGTTACAGAAGATGACCTAGATAACTTAAAGATGACCTACATAACATGCGGAAGATGTTACACAAAATGACCTACTAAAATAAAAGATCACCTACACAACTTCCAGCTGCTTGCATATGCCTACACAAATTATTAATTACCTACACATAATTACTAATTAATTACCTAACCAAAAAAAAAGCAGCAGAATTCTTTACATCACCCTACAACAACACATGGCTTACTGAACAAAAACACACACAAACAGCCTACTCCCACTGGTCTTCTATAGAACCAGGAAAATGCTGGAGGGGTATAAGATGGTCAAGCACTTGACTCAGTCAAGTTGACTTACACAAGTGGTGGCTGTTCTACTGTTAAGTGTAATGCAATACTGTCTTCTCTTGAGGTCATTTCTAGACATAGGGTAGTCACTTCTTACTAACTTAGTCTAGCTAGTCTAGATAAAGATTTATAGATCTTGCGTAGTCAGATATTAGTCTAGAATCTAGAATCAGTCTAGATCTAGATATCTAGGTCTAGATCTAGATAGTTGGCTCACTGCTCTCTTGACTTAGACTAGTCTTTACTTTTAGAACTAGATCTAGAGTCTAGACGTTACAACCTATATTCTACATTCCTACAGCTAATCTAGATCAGCTAGATTCTAGATCTAGATTCTAGATATAGATCTAGATCTAGTCTAGAACTCTAGATCTATATCTGATCAACACTTCTAGACTGCGTCACATCTTTCTAGATTCTATACCTAGATCTAGATTCTAATCTAGATTCTAGATCTAGAACTCTACCGACTTTTAGCCTAATCAGTAATCACTGAGTAATCAGTAATGATTAGTAATCATAACGACTTAGAAAATCTACCAACTGAGCTTAGCCCAGTCCCATGCCATGATGTCTATGTCCTCTGATGAATACTCTATGATGATGATAGATCTCTAGATCTAGATTAGATCTAGAGTCTAGATCTAGATCTAGTCTTTCACTTGTACCAAATCTAGCCAGCTACTCAGTTCTCAATATACCGAACCTTCTGTCAATTCTAGACCCTGTCTACACTATTTCAAACTTAGCCTATAACCACTTAGAAATTCAGCCTACATCAAAGAGATCAAGGCGCCATCCGTGAAAAAACCATTACGAAAATCCACTGTTGTTTTCTAAAACCATCGCGGCCTTCAACTCTGACCTTACCAGCAGGCCTGAGCCAAAGCCGATCGATTATTCCAAGCCGCCGTTTCCCTCAAAACGAAATGTCTTATCTTTGATTAAAGTTGTACTAAGGCCAGGTCAGATCGGGTGGCGGGATGGCGTGTCGTCATTAAGCCAGTTGTCTAATTGACTGTCCATATTAATTATTATGAGTCACATCAAGTATCGGGAGATGAGCTGAACCAAACAAGACGCTCGTCGTAAATGTCTCAACCACAGTTATAACGGCCTTGCCTTAGCAAGATTTTTGCCATGGGGAGGGGGAGTAAAGATGTCAGACATAAATATGCACACGCATGCATGTGTGTAATTATGCAGTGGCATCACCAGGCGGGTACGGGGGTGCGGTCCGCACCGGGTGACACAATTTATGGGGTGACACCATGATGAAAATCCGTAAAATAAACCCCTGTCTCCGCCACTGGTCACAACCTCCAGTCTAGTGACTGACCCACCATGACACTGTACGTTAGGTCATTTCTTTTATTACGTTTTAATTTGTAGTTAGTCCACCAAAAAAAAATATATTTTTGACTCCTGCTTTACAAACAAATTCTGGCTTGGAAAACTCCAGGTTACAATGTAACAAAACTGAACACAAAAGCCCAACCCCCGCTTGGAAAACTACTGTTTACAGTAGTTCCTAGCCTCGTTTTGATCAACTCTTCCCTAGTTACCAGTATCCTGCGTACAACTACACCAGGGGTCTCCAAACTACGGCCCGCGGGCCGGATGCGGCCCGCGAGGTCCTCTCATCCGGCCCGCGGAGATCTTTTTGTCTACGGAAAAAACGTTTGTTGGTGCTGGCTGAGGAATTTTGCCTAGAAAAATCAAGGACATGCCTGGAAGAAACTGGTCCCAGAACTATCAAATTTCAGTTAATGCGGCCCTCGGACTGAAAAGTTTGGAGACCCCTGAACTACACCATTGTTCCAAACCATTATAGCACACTACCCTAGTAATCAGTTTTATGATATACATTACCCTCGTCAAACCAGAACTAGCGATCATTGTAATTAAAGTCAACTAATTAGAACGATCCCACATATGGAAGAAGACAGCAGACAAGTCATTTAATTAAAGTCAACTAATTAGAACGATCCCACATATGGAAGAAGACAGAAGACAAGTCATTTAATTAAAGTCAACTAATTAGAACGAATCTAGATATGGAAGAAGACGGCAGACAAGTCATTTAATTAAAGTCAACTAATTAGAACAAATCTAGATATGGAAGAAGACAGCAGACAGGTCATTTAATTAAAGTCAACTAATTAGAACGATTCCACATATGGAAGAAGACAAAAGACAAGTCATTTAATTAAAGTCAACTAATTAGAACGATTCCACATATGGAAGAAGACAGAAGACAGGTCATTTAATTAAAGTCAACTAATTAGAACGAATCTAGAAATGGAAGAAGACAGAAGACAGGTCATTTAATTAAAGTCAACTAATTAGAACGATCCCACATATGGAAGAAGACAACAGACAAGTCATTTAATTAAAGTCAACTAATTAGAACGATTCCACATATGGAAGAAGACAACAGACAAGTCATTTAATTAAAGTCAACTAATTAGAACGATCCCACATATGGAAGAAGACAGCAGACAAGTCATTTAATTAAAGTCAACTAATTAGAACGAATCTAGATATGGAAGAAGACGGCAGACAAGTCATTTAATTAAAGTCAACTAATTAGAACGATTCCACATATGGAAGAAGACAGGTCATTTAATTAAAGTCAACTAATTAGAACGATTCCACATATGGAAGAAGACAGACGACAAGTCATTTAATTAAAGTCAACTAATTAGAACGAATCTAGATATGGAAGAAGACAGAAGACAGGTCATTTAATTAAAGTCAACTAATTAGAACGAATCTAGATATGGAAGAAGACAGCAGACAAGTCTGAGAGGAAGAGGGTGTGAATGAAACCAAAGTCCCCTATGGAGTGTAGAGCGACAGAGATGTATGGATGGATGGAATTAGAACCACAGCATTGTGTATCTCTAAGGACTCAAAACCCATTTTTCAAACCAGTGGCTTGAGCGTTAGGCTGCTTAAGCGAAAGTCTCGAGTTCGATTCCTAGTCCAAGTCAGTAGAACGTCCCTGAGTCCACCCAAACCTAATTCGTGTTAGGGAAAGTACTGTCCCCTGACAACATCTTCATATGCCGAGGTCAAGAAACATGAGCTCTACTTCATCTGCCAGATGGAGCTAGGTCTAAAGAGGATTCTTTACTAAGGATTCTAAGAATGTGAATACCAAGTGTATTTTTTTGTAGGACATTAAGGAAAATGTGTTATAGCATTAAAGCACCCTCACACAGGTAGTTTTTCAACCAGTGATAACCTCCTTCAGCCATACATTTTTCGACTCTTTATTATTCAGGGATGTGACCAGACCAGGAAAAAAAATTAGGAAATTTTCTTCGGATAAATAACTCAATATGTTTTATCTACTTTTGATCGCAGTTAAGCAGCTTTATACTGTTACTGTACTAATTAACTGTTTAATGAAGTTAATACTTTAAATACAAGAAGTTTATATTACTCAAAAATAGCATTAAATTGCAATTAGACAAGACTTTCAATGTTTACCCTATAAACAACTTTAAAAAAAATTACAATGTAACAAAAGTAGCAATTAAGTTTTATTTTACCATTAAGCTAATTTAAACTGTAATAATCTAATGTAGATTCTATATGTACTCCTGTTTTCAATTTTTAATAGGGGGCCTAATGCCTTATATTCTTTTAAAGATTGGATTGGTAAAAATATTTGTCTTCAACTGTAAAGAGCCTAGATTAAGATTAGTTAGCCTATAATTTGAAAATTTTAGGTTCATGTGATGGAAAAATGAAAAGGACCAGGTTAGCTAAAATTAGAAAGGGTCTGATGTGTGAACCAAAGTTAATCATTTTGATAGCCAAGCACATCGATATTTGTTTTTTTGGAATAACTAAATTGTTAGGGGTCATCCACGTTTTTTTTTTGACGATATTTACCTCCCATGTCTCCTACAAAAGCCAAGACTCCCCCCCTATAATGACGTCACATCTCAGCCAACAAACGCTTCCCCTCCCCCCCCCCCCCTCGAATTGAATTTGAAAAAAAAAATAACATCGATTTTTTTCTAAAATATTGACTGAGGTCGACCAACATAGGGTATCTTATTCAATTTCTATTACAATGTTTTACAACAGTTGTCCAGCATGCGTAATAGCGGCTAAAATGCAGTTGTTTCTAACTACTTTTTTAAAATACAAAAATATGACGTTACACTATCTTACGAGTGTGAAGTTATTTATAGAAGACCCCTTATTAAAAATTTAAAAACAGTCTGTACTTATTTTTTCTTCCACAAACAAGACACGATCGTAGTCACGTTGAGTTTAGTATTTTTTTTTAATCTATAGGCCTACGAAGCATACGTATTGCAGGAACAGCTATTTGAAATTGACTGTGACGTCATTTTTTTTTCCACAAGCAGTACCGAACACGTACTTGCGGTCAAGGCGAGGTCACAAGAGCCACCGTTGCTACAAGGTGGGGCGGGTTTGTCTAGTCCTCATAGTCACCATTTGCAAGGATTTCCATATTAATTTGAGATTGCGAAATAAAATAAAATCAGAGAGAAACTGCAGATTTCGGCGGGTTAAAATACCGATAGGTAAATTAGGCTACATCGATAGCTAGATTACCAGGCTTAAGAGTTGTAAGTTTCTTTTGAATAACTGCATTATTTTAGATTACCTTTTCCCGTGTTTTTGATAAATAGTTAACTGAAAATAAAAAAAATAGCGGAAAATTTGGACTAAAAATGTGCTCTAAAAATCCGTCCAAATTCCGAATCTTAATCTACATTTAACTTGATCTAGCACGGTCAGACCTAGCGCAATCGACCAATCGAAAAGAAATGCGCATATTCGAGTGTTTGACCTAGGTACAGTAGTTGTCGATTTAAATTTAAATACGAATAAGTGGAATGAGCATGTCGGCCCTTTCCGTAGAAGACATTTCCGTTTTTTTTCCTCCTAATTTTTAAAACTTCGTAACAATTCGACAAAAAAAAAAGTCGGCGGAAAAATTCAGCGAAAATTAAATCAGCGGAGGAAAATCGCAACTGAAACGGAAAAAATCGGATTTCCGCTAAAATTCGGAAAAGTCACATCCCTGATTATTTAAGGATAATTTCACGCCTTGAAAAAAAAAACATTTTCATGTCATTTCTCAGATCAAAGCGCTTCAATACCCGCGGGCAATGCTATTCATTTTGCCACATTAGAAATGCAACACTAAACGTGCTTCAGCATACATCTCAACTCAAGGGGGGTAAATGTTGCCGAATTATTTCAACAGCCCCAACAAATTATCTCCCTTTATACAACTGTTGCATCGCGGCGATAAAAAAACAAATGTAGCGACAAGGCCGTCGGTAGATGTGTGTTATTTATAGAACAATTAGAAACATTTTTTTATTAGTATTATTATCGTTCACGCGAGTTGCGCAGTTGTCAGCAGTGAAAACAGAAATCAATAGCCGAGACGTCGGAGAAAAGGAAACGATCGTATAAATTTTTTTTTTTATACCCCGTCGCCCGTGCAAGTGGCTGAACTAATGGAGAGAGGCATCTGGAGGCTGTCATTAGGAGGAGTGCCACGTCAACGTAGGGACCTGGCTGGGTTTACAAGCAAAGGCAACATGTTGCTGTACAGGTGTTGGTGCATGGGAGGGGGGGGGGGGAAACAACAACAGACGTGTGCAGGTACAGGTGCAGGTGTCAACATCGAGCAGGTAGAGACGTCAGGTATGCGACATGTACAGAATACGACATATACAATGCATGTACAACACGACGAGTACAAGCTTACTTATACGCCGAATCCACGGAGATAAGTAGTAAACATAATTTTCTATTCGATTAGGGGAGATAACTACCAACACGCAAAATTGCCTCCCTTGCCCAGAGTTCTACAGGCCAAAATTCAATAAGAAAAACAAAGTTTAACCGGCGTTTAATTGCTGGCAAAAAAATTCACAAGTCTTGTATTTAGTCGACAACAGCGTGTGATGTCAACACAACAACATGATATCAAGATACAAGAGACTGTTGAACCAGCATGAATCTGACAATAGGCGGGGGGAGAGGGGAGAGGAGGAAATAAATTAGTGTGATATCAACACAACTACATGATATCAAGATACCAGAGACGTATTGTTAAAGGGGGTAAAGTAAAGTTCCCTTTTCAAACCTGGCGGTCTATAGGGCAAGTGAAGTAGAGTTCACTTGTTTCTGTGTTGGGTGGACTCAGGGGCGGACTACTGACTTGAACCCGGATTCGAAATCGAGACTTAAGGGTTTACAGTCCAGCTCTCTACCGCTAGACCACTCCGTCCCTAAAATAAATTACACAACAACACCACAATTAATATTCCCGTTCGAACCTGACGGTCCACGAGGCAAGTGACCTAGGCTTAAGAAGTGATAGTGTGGTCAGCACCATGCCCAAAAACTTTTACTTTCCCTAACGTTACTCATCACGACAACTTCAATAAATAAACAGGCCTAACTAAAAAATAAAGAAAAATCTGGTCATAACCCTAAACATTACAAAGATGGACTCGGGACTGACAAGATAATTAGGTTACATTTTCTCAAGGGCGAGATTTATTGTGTGAATTACTGACATTTGTTACATAAGTGTGGCCTACGACACTGCGATGTAATAGCCAATAAAAAGTGTGTCATCACAGCGAATCCGATTTATTACGTCATTTCTCACAACACCGATACGTTTTTTGTTTCTAGCGTGCCATGACGTCACAGGAAAAAATGAAAAAAAAAACTAACACACGACACAGCCAACACATGAAAGGACAGCTTACCACTGGGATGGGTCGGTTCCAATGCTGGGGCCAAAGAAAATGACATGCATTAATCCAAAGGTAAAAAAAAAACAAATGGCAAGGAATTAACAAACTACTATATAAAGATATATACAGCGCTTGTCTACATTAACTTATTTCCGTAGGTCTTTTGTTGTCTTGCCTGGATTTCTTCCAGCCCCCCCCCCCCCCCCCCCCTCCCCCTTTCAGAACAAACTAGAGGAAATACATAATTTCCGAGAAAAAAATGTCCGAAAGAAGCAAAAGTCTCGACTGCAAGTGCATAGCTGGATTTAGTAGACAGTTTTATTTTCTGACATTTTTTTCTTATGACTGAAAAAATGTGTGCTAAATCTAATATCTACTGGGTGGGATTCTTATATATGGGGGGAAATGTACAAGAGAACAGAAGACATATCATGAAACATATTGGTGTGACGGAATAAAACTATAAGCTTTCTCGCTATTTGTAACATTTAATTAGTAACCATCGAGTTGTCGCCCTTATAGCCAGTCGGTCTTTGTCTATGTCGGCCTTTTGTCCGGATCCTGTAACCACCTTTGAAAAGCCAGCTAATTAGTTGTCTATAGGCCTGTTTAAACTTTACTAATTCACTACAGTATGGAAAAAGAATATTTTATCTATTAATTTAATATAACAACAACATTTTGTGTGTGTTCTGATGCCAGTTTTCTGTTTTCTAGCAGCGACACTTATCGCTTCAATACGACGGACCAAACATCTACGCCCTTGTAGGTAACAGATACCCCAGCCAGTCGTAACCCTGACGCTCCAACCCCATCAGTAATATGACACCCCAGCCCTAACACTAACACCCCAGCCCCAACATTGTCATGAGACCCCACCCCGACACTGACATGACACCCGCCCAAACATGACACCCCAGCCCAAACATAAACATGACACCCCAGCCCAAACATAAACATGACAACCCAGCCATAACATAATATAAAATAAACAATGACACTCCTACACCCCAGCCCAAACAATAAAACCCAAGCCCTTACACGGCCACCTACGCCATAACACATACAAAAAAACCTCAGCACCCACAAACCATCGCACACAAAATCTTCACATCGATGCTTCAAGAACAGTAAGAAGATTCTAGATTTATAAACAAGGCCGGCATTAATCACCCTGTCGCTGGCGGCTGTCGAGCTTGCCGTAAATATCAAACATCATTAAATATACTGAGCTATTTAGGGACGTTTTTCCTTCATTTTAAAGGATGCCTTTAAATGCGGGCTTGCCACGACACTGGATAGGCCTATACGGTGTATCTTCTTAATGGAGTGGATCACAAGTTTTATTGATTTATCTTATAGACTGACAAACAGGGAAGGTAGTTAATGTGAAAAGAGGAATGTACAAAGTCAAACAGGGAATGTAGAATGCCAAACGGGGAATGTGGTCGTTGTGAAAAGGGGAATTTAGATCATGACAAACAGGGAAGGTAGTTAATGTGAAAAGAGGAATGTACAATGTCAAACAGGGAATGTAGAATGCCAAACGGGAATGAGGTCACTGTAAAATAGGGAATGTATTCATTGTCAAACGGGGAATGTAGGCGATGTAAAATGGGGAATGTATATAATGTCGAACGGGGAAGGTAGCAGCCAATTGGGGGATGGAGCCACTGTAAAAAGAGGGGGGGGGGGTGTAGTCACTGTAAAAAGGGGAATGTAGCAGCTGTTAAAAAAATAGGAAGAATGTAGCTAATGTAAAATAAGGGGGAATGTCACTGTAAAAAGGGGAATGCAGCCACTGGAAAAAAGGGGAGACAAACGGAGATTCTACCCGCAGACAAAAGGAGAAAAAATCGACTCCGTCACACCAATTTTCCTGCCCACTCCCACCTCCCAAAATTGAATAATATCCACCACTCTTTAAATAAACAATGTCCGTCTCTCCTCTCAACCCCCAACACTTCTCTCCCCACACAAGCAACCAGCAGCGACAATGTGTCCACAACTACCCCCGGATTAGAACGTCTCAAACAAACTAGGGACACATCTGACAGGGCATCAGACGGAACATGGCAGCAAGATCAATAAACCATAGACCTCCAGCAGTAGATACAGATGACAGCTAAAGGACTTGTATTGATTCTTTCACCTCTTCAATTACACACGTTTTTATTTTTCTATGGCAACCCGGAAGACGATTGGTTGTGTTTTGGGATACTTATTGTTGACATTGTAAACTATGGCACACCATTTGGCTACATTTCATATTTTAAGATGACACGTAATGAATCATTGATAAACAAGTTAATTAAAAAGTCTAGTGACAATTTTAGCGCAATTTCCTTATGTTATTTAAAAATAGCTCTGTCGTAGCGTAAATCAAGAGCAGGGTTAGTAAAACCATTGGTTAGTTATTAAAACGTTTTTTATTAAAAAAAAATTTCAGTATTTTACATGTTTTATTTACAATAGAGTTACATGACTAAAAACCATTGCGCGCCTAGCTACTGAACGTGATGACGAAGCCATAGAACGTGATGGTGCAGCTATTGAACGTGATGACGCGTGTGGTGTGGTTGGAAAAAATGCCTACTAATTCGGTCCAAATTTTAATTAATTCAAAAATTTTTTTGTGACCGAACGAAAGGATATTTTTGAAAACTTTCTTCGGCAATATTGTTCTAAATTATGGCAGGAATCGATTGGTACATGTTTCAAGTCGCTAAGTGGTCTGGTTGCCGAGATATGGGCAAAAAACTGCTTTTTTTCGAGGTTTTTTGGCTTTTCCGGGAAATCCATGAAAGAAACCCGGAATTTTTATAGCCTATGTTCATCCTCGTAACTTGCTTAACATAATTGCTTTTGGAACTAGTCATCGATATTGCTTCGTTGAGGAGGAGATGCGACTTAAAGCTGCGGACACACATCCATCCATCCATCCATCCATCCATTCATACATCCAGAAATGACGGGTTAATAAACGCAATTCTCCAGAATGGAAATTGCGCTAAAAACTAACAGGAATGGATTACATTAAAGAGAATATGACTACATAATAATCATATCAGCATAGTTAAACTTTGACCTTACAGTAATGGTCAATAATCTGTATCTATATGGCACTTATTAAAATCACTACAGCTTTGTTAGGTTTAGCTTAAAAAAAAACACAAACAATCTATGGCTAAACACTGGTACTCATGCACTTCTAACATTTGTTTATAACATTTCAAATACAAGAGTTTTAAATGAAATAAAACTTAGTCTACAGAAATGCCTGTTTTTATAGCAATATATGTTATGAAATGGCTCATATTAAATCAAGGATGCAGATCCCTGCTTTACATGAAAGAGATCAATGCCGCATGACATTTCTAATCTACCTAATCACCCAAGAAATCAGAATTTCAAATTTTTAGACTGTCACCAAATTTGGCATTTGTAAGTCTAATTAGCAGATCAGATTATGAAATACAGCATTCTTTTCCCGTTCATGCATGAGACACTCGGGGCAGATGAAGTAGAGTTCATCTGTTTCAAGCACAGCAGGATGTTAAGGGATAGTGTGGTCAGCACTATGCCCACCCGCTAAAATGAGTCAGGTACTTATTAGAGCTGGGTCGACTCAGGGAAATCCAACACTCGAGCCTGGGATCTGAACTCTAAATTTTTTAGTTAGCAGTCGTAGCCTCTACCAAGACCAGCTATAATGTGGCTTAAATATCTGGGCCCAGCCCCTAAGAGAGTTGGCAACAACACGGCTAGCGCATGACAAAGACTTACTTCCTGTCGTTGCCCACAACGTCTAGAAAACCCACATCTGGTGAACAGTCAGGTCGGAACTTGCCAAAGGATGCCTGCTTGGTTAAGGCCACTAACTTGAGCTTTGTCTGGTAGGTCAGCTGGAGTGCTTTCCCCTCTTTCTCTGAGGATGAGAAGCAATGGTCAAACTTAACTGTAGGACAACAGGCCAGTTTTCATTAAGTCTTTAAGACTAAGGACAGTTGAATGTGCTTAAGGTTTGTGGATGAAGCAATATGCTTAAGAACAGATATGCTTAAAAAGCAGAACAATGAAAACTGTCAAAAGAAGTTTAAAATTATTGTATTTTATTTTGTCAAAAACATAACTATAAAAATATGATGGTGAAATTTGTGTTGATTTTATACAAATTTGATGTTAACAATATAATAAAAAAAAATACTAAAAGAAATTCAAAACACACATGTAATGTCAAAGCATTATATCACATATATAAACTGAAACATAGCCTTAACCCTTTGAGCCCTGGCCTCCCTGGCCTAATTTCTCCCATTTCCTGAGCTCCCAGGGCCAAACCAATTTTTACTTATCGGCTTCTAACTTTGCCTATAACTTTTGAACCGTTTGAGATAATCAAGCCAAATTTGGTATCAAGACTCAGGATCAAACATCAAAGCAGAAAGATTCAAAAATTCTTTATTTGTTTACAATGTATGAACAGAACAATGTATATAAAACGAACACGTAATTATTGTTTTGATAGAACATAGAAGAAAAAAATTTACATTTAGTAATTGTTTTGTTATTATTGATACCTGGCCATACTAGTTCATAACCAGAAGTCCACTTTTGTGTGATAACTTTCAAAACAGTTATCACTGCCGGACCTGATGCAAAGAAAAACTTCGCATGTTTTTGCTCCAGTAACAGTTTTTTTTTCGTTTCGGCAAGTCTTTGTCCTTGGCACCACGTGCATCATAACGTACAAGAACAGTTTCATTGTCACTGTCAATTTCAATGTCACTGTGTTAAGTCTCAAATTCAACGTCGCTATCATCACAATATTGACCAGGAATATTATCTTCTTCATCAGATTCAATAAGTAGTTGTATTGCCTGAGATGCAGTCATTCTACTTTTTTTGTTGATATTTCGGTCTTTTGCTTCATCTTTTGCACCAACTTTATGTGATGAAGTCGACTGCTGTGGCTCAGCTTTTCGTAAACACTTTCACTTTTCCTAAAAATCAATTTTTAAAATCCTAATCCCGCACTCAAAAGACATATGCGCAGTTTTAGTCAGTCTTCCGCTAATTATATTTAATTAGACGGTATACCGGCCGCTAGATCATCGGGCCGGAAAACCGGCTTTTCGGACATATATGCCTAATGTTGAAGCCGGTCTACCAGCCTGGCGGGCTCAAAGGGTTATGGAAAAAAAATTCAGAAAAGTGCTCTAAATACACACCATTTTTAACAAATAGGCCCCTACTTAAAGTTGAAAAATTGTGTTTTTTTTCTTTTTGGCTTTAATTTTAATATGTAAATAAAGTGTAATGCAACTAGGAAACAAAATAGACAAACCACATTTTGCACCATGACAACAATAATGATCTATCCAATGGGCATTGCTGTTAAAATACTTAATGATACAAAGAGAAATAGATCAGTGGGTTATTAAAAAAAAAAGAAAGTAGTGATTCAATATTGTTAAAACAAGATAAAACACTATCATCCTTCCACAAACAATAAAAAAAACTCTCAGTAAAAAGTATTTTAAATTGTGCTAAATTTAGGAGTTTTGTCAGTTTTTATATAAAAGCTAAATGTATTCCATTATATCTTAAAGAGCTATCAGTATTCAATAGCTAAGAATTATCAACAATGACATCTAAATGTTATATTAATCAAAAGTATCACAAGTAAAACCTATGGGTCATTTAACAAGATTGGAATACTGATAAAACACAATAAATCAATGACATCTAAATGTTGTATATATCAACAGTATCCCATCTAAATGCCTATAGGCTATTGAGATTGGAATACTGATATTACAACACAATAAATCAATTACATTAAATTGTATTTATCAACAGTATCCCATCTAAATGCCTATGGGCTATTGAGATTGGAATACCGATAAAACACAATAAATCAATGACATCTAAATGTTGTATATATCAACAGAATCCCATGATGTGAGATTGAAATACTGATTATAACACAATAAATGTCATCACAATGTGTTGACTTCCTTGGTGAACTTTGACACTGATGTTTACATTAAACTCTAAACAACAACCTACCAACTTCAAAGCCAGTAAACCGATTGAGGTCACCACTTGACTATGAAACAACAACACAAAATAATTTGGTCTGATACCAAAAAATAATCAAACAATTTTTAATTTTTCTATATAAACTACAACACAAACCACTGTCTCTGAGAAAATAAAGACTGAACAACAAAAAAATGACAAAAAGTAATAGCTGTTGGCACTGTCATCCAACCTATGCAGCTCTCCCTCACAAAGTATTGACGCAGTTGCCACGGTAATGGAATGGTTATCTGCTGCTGCCTGGGCAACAGACAATGGTAAAACAAGCATGGGGACTAGCGCCAGTCAATAATCCTGGAGGGAGGGGGGGGGGGGGGGGGGGGGGGGAGGAGCCTGCCATCAGGCATACATTTAGTGATTTCAAATTAATTTTATAGATAAATATGGAAGAGTGGAGCAGGGAGTGGGGTATAATTATTCCACTGCCTGGAGTGGTCTGGGGTGTAACAAAGGAAAATTTTAAGAATGGCTAAATAAATCTATAGCGCTGCTGGGTTAGATTAGCCTAAGTGGTTGACTTGTAGCTTACTGAAAAGATGAAGATTTTTGAAACTACGATTTTTTTGTTTAAAAAAAACTTCGTCGGCTTACTAACTTGATTTAACACTATGCATGTCTCAAAAATTGTCTTTTCTCATGCCTTACTGCTTTTGTTTATCAAAAATATAAAAGTCTACCCTTGTCTAAGAAGTTAATCTTAGTGTTAATATTCATCTTATAAACACCAGGTACCAAGTATGGCGAGATGTTCAATGAAGCGTTGAATAGAGTGTTCAGAATAGCAAACATCATTATTATGTTCAGTATAGCATAGACTGACAATTTGCTTTCTACAGATTTCATGTCATCACATTTGAAACAGCCATACATAAAAAAAACTAGAGCAATTACACACACCAAGTTGATAGATAATTAAGTATTATGTTTTCCCCAACATTGTTTTAATGTAGGGGGTAACAGAGGGGATTTTTGTATGACACACCTAGTTTAGCAATTAGCCATGGTGTGGTAACTTAGCTCTCTATGCATTGTCTTAAGGGGAGGATGGGGTGATGTAATTTTAATGAAGCTTACTATTTAATTAAATACTAATTAGCATAATTCTGATTAATTAATTACACTCACTAACATGCCTTGCGGAATACATAAATGCATATACTTAATATGTCACATGAAGTACAAACCGAATACGTAAGAACATTCAAATTGAATGTGACAAGTTGTTACATAAATAATTCAAGTCAAATACTGAACAATGAACAAAATAAGGGTAGGATAGTCATATACATTAACTACCATTTCTTAACCTTTTGTGGAAAAGTATGTTAGGATCACACTGACAGAATAAGTTTCAGTTCTGACAGATAAAAACGTAAAAACTACATCCAAACACATTTTAAACTTCCATTTTATCACCCACTCTTTCATCGTGGTATACAATATTTGATTCCTATAAGCACATAGTGCATGGAAACTTTTCAAGTTGCAGAAATAGATGCCTTAGATATTATAATATCCAATTTTGTTGATTTGAATTCTCAAGTGATACAGATTTTTAATTAAAATACAATCAAGTTGAGATAAAAGCAGATTACATTTTAATAGCTTTTTTTATGTGAATGTCGATTCACATAAAAGAAACTTTAAAAAAACAACAACACATAAATAAAAAACTGGATTTTCCAAAGATTATTTGACATTTTCTACATCAAATATCCCTTTTTAAAATTTTAAAAGTATAAAAGGATTACGAGGACAAAATATTGTAAGGCTGAAAAAGATTCAATTATCTACATGAATATTTAATAAAATAAGGTTAATTAACTTTTCTCAACCAAGTTTTGTTTTTTTACACACTGGTTCAAACTATGCCCATTAACCAACCTGACAACAGCTAAATATTAGAATGTAACTGGTTTAGACTATGATATTCCTTGTATGTAAAAGCTGTCAAGTCAGCTAGCACTAGTTGCCTGACTTAAAAAAAAGTTTTTTCCACCTCTTAAGCTAAAATCCTTTTTTGAACACACCATGTATAGTAGTTTTATTCATTGTTTGCTAGCATGCTGCCTTAACAAGTCTATCACTAGTGTCTGATACCTGAGTCTTTGGCCACTAAACCTTGATGACAAAAGTTGTATATCTTTAGTTAGATAATATTAAAGCATAGCTTCTTTAACATGATGTCCAATCATAGTTTGGATATTAGACATGCAGTATTAATTTAAAATACCATAATGACGGTCTATGGGGGATAGTGAAGCAGAGTTCACCTGTTTCTGTGACCATCGGCATATGAAAGGATAGTGTGGTCAGCACTACGCACAACTGCCTTTACTTTCCCTAGTGTAAGTTAATAAATATTATCACATACACCTCATTCATTTTTGTTTTAAAATAATGTACCATGAATAACAAAATATATTCCTCTCCTCCCCTCCCCCACACACCTGAAGTCAGAATTACAAGTATGAGAAGCAATCAATAGACAACATACTGGTATTGATTTAATTATTAAGCTCACCCAAATAGCTTTGACGACAACTAGAAACAGTGTGCTGCATTGTTTAGGCAATAGACAAATAAATAACTCTTGAGTCAGTGGTTTGACTGAGTGTGAAATTTTTAAGCCACTCATCAGTGTGGTTTGACTGAGTGTGAAATTTTAAGCCAATCATCAGTGTGGTTTGACTGAGTGTGAAATTTTAAGCCACTCATTAGCATCAGTGGTTTGACTGAGTGTGAAATGTTAAGCCACTCATTAGCATCAGTGGTTTGAGTGTGAAATTTTAAGCCACTCATTAGTGTGGTTTGACTGAGTGTGAAATTTTAAGCCACTCATTAGCATCAGTGGTTTGACTGAGTGTGAAATTTTAAGCCACTCATTAGCATCAGTGGTTTGCTGAGTGTGAAATTGTAGGCAGCTAATCAGTAGTTTGATTTACTGTGAAGTTGTAGGCCATCCATCAGTGCTTTGACTTAGTGTAAAGTTGTAGGCCACTCATTTGCATCAGTGGTTTGAATGAGTATGGCTTAATAAAATAGGTTTATGACTCATGAACCAAACATTAATATCTAGTTTACTGTAGGCATTAAGTCTGTGACTATGCAGGCAAGTTGTTTCACTTGTAACTGCATTGATGCAGACTGCAAGGAAACAAGCTTGGTGCATATTTTTAACAGGATAAATACAATCTGACCAATCAGGAAGAGGAAGATTGAAGAAAAAAAAAACATTTTGTAAACATCAATGCTGCATAACTAGACTAAGTGTTAGCTAAAACACATTAGTCAATTTAGTGGTGGCCAGATCATTTGTTTATTCATGCCAAAAAAAGAGAGAATAAATGTTTAAAAAAGATTTTTTTCCCCAAACCTTTTACTTTTAAAAACAAACAAATTACACAAATCCACAACTATTAAAATAAAGCCATTTCTCTGCCAATCCTATTGATTCATTTGCTACATATGTGCTCAATGATGGATAGAGCTGCCACATTGCACTTTATAAATAACTTTTTATTTGATTAATAAATAATATTGATTTTTTTTAAAAGTGTTAAATATCACAAAAACATGTTACAATAGGATTACTTTGCATTAGATGGCAGATCTATTTACATCACTATCAGGAATAGAACTTTGTCCCAAGCTACCATTAAAGGACAAAATGCAATAAAATTGCCATAAAATTATTTCTGTATTACAAGGGCTACTTGATACTTTTATCCAAACTTAACTGTAACTTAAATACTGTTATCTAAAATAGCTCTGTACAAATACATATATGATAAGTTACAGTCAATGATGTTTGTCTATTAACAAACAAATGCCAGTCACAATGGAGACTGTAATTGCCATGTCTTGCATGTGATGTCTTTCTTCTTCTTCGTTCTTAATTATTAGTGTTGAAGGGGATAGAGATTTATCTGCCAGTGGGTTTGAACTCGAGACTTTGCTCGAATTTATCAACCATGAGCTTTTTGCCGACTCGACCACGCCTCCAACACAATTAAGCGTTACGTGTCAACTGGTTATGCGCCATTGAGGCCATTGACTCCGATTTCAGCCTGCTTTTCTTTTTGGATTTGCTTCCATAGCCTTTGTCCAACCAAGAACAAACTACAAGGCAGCAGTTGTTTAATTTTGGAGTTGTCTCTCCTAGAAGAGTGGCTGTCCCCAGCTAACGAGCCTCATCTGCCCGAGGGTTCGAACTTGAGACTTTTCGGTTTAGCAACCATGAGCTTTACCGACTCGACCACGCCGACCCCATGTGATGTGATTAGCCAAAGCCAATGAAAACTGTGATTGCTATGTATTGAACCAATGCCAGACACAATGGAAACTGTAATAACCATGTCATGCATGTGATGTGATTAGCCACTACAAATGATGTTTGTCTGCTATTGAACCAATGCCAGACACAAAGGAAACTGTGATTGCCATGTCTTGCATGTGATGTGATTAGCCACTATCAATGATGTTTGTCTGCTATTGAACCACCAATGCCAGACACAATGAAAACTGTGATTGCCATCACCTACACTTACAGCGCAACACAGTACACAATTAGAGATTCACAGAGCATTACTAATCACAATCTTGGCCTATTGCAGTGCTTCTTAACCTGGGTTCTATCTATCAAACCTGTTTATGTGACCTGGGCAAATGAAGGGATAGTGTGGTCAGCACTATGCCAACAGCCTTTCCGTAATGTGATTTTGGTACATGTCAGAGCCGGGTGGACACAAGGACGTTCTACTGACTTGAACCTGGATTCGAACTCAAGAATTTTGGGTTCGGGTTAAGACTCTCTACCACTAGGCCACGCTGTCAATTTGTAAGTTAAGCAAGTATAAATGTAACAGTCTTGGGTTTGTTAACTATATGATGACAAAAAGATAGAACATATTGGGTGTTCTTTGTGTGTGTGTACATGACAAAACATTATCTCTGGACAGGGGCGGGGGAGGGGGGGATGACGGGGGACTGATAAAAAAATAAGATGGATCAAATACATGCACATGGCTACCAGCAAAAGTGGAATGAACTTTCTGTGGTGGACTCAGGTGACTTGGGCACAAAAAGGAAAAAATCATGATGAATTTCATGGCTGAGCCAACAGAGTCAAAAGCAGATTGGGGTTGTAAGGGTTAAGATTACAATAAAGCAGAGCACATCCCCTATGTACTGCATTTTACAAATAGTATTTTAAAATATGAACACTTGATAATTAAGCTACACACAATTTATCTCTTGACACAGTGTTAAATAATACTGGAAATCATCAGATCTACCTAACATTTTTCTGACACAGGATGTCTATAAAATCAGAGTAATTTAACCTGTGGAGCTTAAGTTTCATAATTCAATGGCTTATGTTTAGCCTATCCTTTGTCCATTATGTAATAGAGGGATATGATCCAAACAATGGTGACTATGTCTTATTTTATAGGTGTGTTTTTCATATGAATACCAAGAGGTCCTTACTGGGCTTACAGCTATTCAGGTAAATCTTATTACTTAAATTTCTATCAAGAAATGAATATATGACCATCTTTTCTAATTCCATACTACATAAGTTTGTGAATGTTTTCTAATTGAAAAGTGTTTTTTTTTTTTAAGTTTCATCATTAAAAGTAAACCACCTTCTCAATGTTGAATCCTAAGAGCCAATGGTGTGTTTTTCACTTTCCCAAATCCTAAAAAAATCTCATACACAAATCCTGACCATCATTACTCCTAGACAGATAATTGGCCAGAAAAACAAGATCACAAAATAAAAAATTATTTATAATTTTTGGAAAAGAAGCCCTTAGACTGCATGGCCATCAGACAAACTGATTCCATTACGCATAGGTACAATAAAAAACAAATAAAATACAATTAAATTAGATTTAATCCTCTACTAGATATGTTGACAATCCTAGCACTGTTATAGGTATTAGTTATAAGTGCTAGTAGTACTGGGCCCTACTAGTGCTAACAATGTTGGTTATTTAATTAAGAACAGTAATCTAGTTAACAGTTGCTTGTAACCAATTCTCAGATCTAGTTATGACACTTTCACAAACAGAACTAGGTCAAAATAAAAATGTTTGACAAGTGTCCCTAAATTTTAGATCACTAGATTATTGCACACTATTGAGGTGATGAAAACAACTTGTTTCTTGATGAAGAAAATATTATTTTTGCGGAAGAGGATGTCGATAAAGCAAGTGTGGAAATAGTTATCAAACAACCTGTTTTATTCCCCGCTCCAACACAGATTGTCACCACTATGATAGTGCCTACATCTTATTCTGGTTAATCTGTCTTGCACACATTGTACACATCATCAAACTCAACTTCTTTAGTGACATAAACAGAGGAATCTTACATGCATCTTTACCATCAATAGAATTAGTTATGCCCAAAACACAACCAACCAAACATCCTCATGAGATTGAAATACAGACAGGTGCAAGATATTGATTTTGATATCAGGGGGGGGGGGGGGGGGGGGGTTCAGAAAGGACAATTTAAAAATTAAACTTATTGACTAAGATTATGGTAAAATAATAGATGTTGATCAAAATGAAGAGGACAATCTATATATATAATTCTCTACTGAGAGACGCTAGAAAACAAGCAGTAAGTGTGCTCCCTAACACCCCCACCCCTACATGGTCTGGTGAGCTGTGGTTCACGCTAAATGTTTACATTCATGGAGCCGGGTTTAGTGACGGCTATTAGGGGCAGATAATTTAGTTTGAAGCGATTTTAAACGTAGGGGGGAGGGGGGGGGGGGGTTAACTAAGTGGAGTTTACTTTAACGGAGGGGAAGGAGGGGGGGGGGGGGGGGTTATCGTCCATAACAAGCTACTTATAGTGTTTTAAAGAAATATTTTCAGTGGCAGCGTTGGTACTGTCGAATTCACAAATTATGAATTACCGAAAAGTAGAAAAAACAACTAAATAGCTGTGTATGATATGATGCGGGTCGGCTCGTGTGTTTATAAAAACATAAAAAATCATTGTGATTTTGATAACTGGGTAGTTCTTGTCAATCAAAGTGAACTGCAGAGATACTCAGTCAAACTGATCTGCAAGCAATCTGGGCATTTTTGGGAAAGCATTTTGCAATATCATGTGCTTCTAACCTTGGTAGACTACTGGTCCAATGAACTTATTCTCCAGGTGTCATGTCTAGCTAGTGTCAAGCCAAGAAAAAGATTTAAAGAGAAAATTGCATTTATACGTAAATGAGACAAGAATTCAATACTCCGTACAATTAAATAACTAGCTTGAATATAGACGAATGATAGTAAGAGCTTTCAATTAAGGATTACATGAAAGAAATATCTCCTCAAGATCTATTTGTAGCAGCTAGAAGTAACTTCAATCATAACACCTGATCACAAATCGATAAATCAAAAGGAGAAAAACCTAGGAGTTTAATAGAAATGATTGAGAATTGGACAGACAATATATTTTTGATAAATTCTCCTCTGGCCCTAAAAGACTTGTTTGTCCCATGTCTCAAAAACTATTAAAGATACTGGCCCTAAAAGACTTGTTTGTCCCATGTCTCAAAAACTATTAAAGATACTGGCTCTATATTAACATTTTAAAAATCTACTGATCATTTTACGACTAAATGAAATGTGTGCACAGATATTTAAAATTATGTCAACAATTGTGATGGTCCTGAAAGGTAAGGGTTAAAGGCAGCTGTCAAACATTTAATAGTAAGCCTAGTGTAGAGCTTACGTCTGCTAACCCAAAAGTCTAAAGTTTGAATCCGGGGTCTAGTCTGTAAGTAGACATCTCTGAGTGAGTCCACTCAGCTATGATGGATGCCTGATTCACATCAGGGAATTAAAGCTAGGTGGGCATAATGCTGACCACACTATCTCCCTGTATGCAGAGATCATTGAAACAGATGCACTCTACAGGTCTTGGAAAAATGCAAGACGCAAAATGCATTAGCGAGGCGGTAAAATGCAAGACTTTTTTTCATTGTTATTATATTATTAATCTTGAAAGGCGAGTGAAAAAAAAAGGTTTGGACAAGATTAAGGCGGTAAACAAAGTAGACACAATAAAAAAAGGGTGTTCAATCATGGACACAATTAAAAATACGTTGTTTTATCATCAACTTATTTCATGTGCTGCAAAAATTGACCCATCAGTTTCACTGTGGACTCAAAATACTTTAGCCGTAGTTGCTACATTATATTATAATATACAATTTTCGGGTGTTTAAAAATTAAACTCTATAGTATAAAGTCTGCATCAAAGTTCATGTAACTCATCAGAATGTTGGAATTCAGGTGCTGTGAAATGTTTGAATATATCATCATAAGTTACTCCCACTACTTGACTATGCTGTTCACCGACCAACCAGGTGGGGGTAAAATATGAGACAAAAAAAGTCAAGTAACCACTTAACCAGCCTTTTTTTTTCACTTTTCTTTCAGTTTTACTAGACTCTAGATCTATCTCGCAATTTAATTTTTGCCGGGTGTCTGCCGTTAAGCATTTTACCAAGATAAAATGATGATTTTGCCAGTTTTTTTTACTAAGCCCCAAACTCTACTCACTACTGAATGAGTCTTTTTGAATTTTCTGCTAGACTGAATGTTCTCGGATCTATATCTACAGATCTAGAAACCAATTATTTTAAATTAAATGTTCGTTTTGATCTTCTTTGAGCCTACATCAGTGGATCTAGATCTAGATTATATTTTTAAATTAATTATTAAACTAAAAAAAAATTATATGGTGTGTTTGATGTTTTGCCGACTATTTTTTTTTAATGAAAAGCGACGTAAAATAAAACCTACCTTTAAAAAAACGTAAGGCGATCTTGTATACTTCCTCCAAGGGAAAGCCCCATTTTAATTTGTACTGATCATCGAGATTCAAGCTGGTCTTATTGTCGTTTTTATCATGTGTGATGTTTATATTTTCTACACCGTTTACAATGTTTTCGACTGAGGCGGCCGCCATCTTGTTTACCGTATTCCACGTAAATCCGAGATTCTCGTTCACTTGACGTCAAATAATACAATTAGATATTCGTTTTTTTAAATAGCGAATTTGCTGTGTCAGCTTACTTTAGCAATATTTTATTAATTAAAGCTTATTGTAATAATCGACAGATGCCTAATTGTATATCCTTCTCCTGTAAACGGCAACTAAGCGTATGTATAATGTTATGTAAGCAAGTGAGTGTGGGAAATAAACAGTTTGAAGCAGTAAAAAGACTACACAAGGACCAATAGGCTTAATATGTAATCTATTCTTAACAGTATAACAGATGCTGTAATACCGTATAGACCTAGACACAAACTTTTATTATTACAAAAACACGAGAAATGCGTTACCTTTTTAGCCTTCAACACTTCCAAATTCCAAGTAGGCCTACCTCACCCTCATTCCCCAACGTACTAGCGAGACTCCACCTCTTATTAAAGGTGACAAAATTGCAACTAATTTGCTTTTAAGTTTTCTGCCGCACCATAAATAATTCTACAGAGGCTCGTGAAAACCTAGTAATAAAATTACAGTAACGGCATTGTTGCGCAATGACGATAATGAATGTTTTTAAAAATCCAATAAAAGGAAACATAATAGGCTAAGGCAACAGAAAAAAAAAAATTTAATGGTCTGAAATATCGTCTGCTATGATTGCTTCCGCTTTTGTCCTTGGAAATCAAAGCGATTTTCTCCCATTTCTAAACCTATCTGAAAACATTTTATTAGGTTCAATGAATATTTATTGATACATTAAAAAACGAGAGGGGAAAAGGGAGGGGGGGAGTAAGGATTCATTTGATGTAATCCCCTAAAAAAAATGGCGACAATCGATGATTCCCAGTCTTGAAATGTTGAAATCTGTGCAGCAATGGCTGTATTGTCGGAGGCGAGATTGCCATAGTATTACGACAGTTTGTCTGCAGACATTTGGTCTGCTTACTTTAGGTATATCACAACGTTTGGTCTACCGTCATAGGCCTAATTAATAGGGGTCGTTCATAAATCACGCCAAATTCCTAGGGAGGAGAGGCTTGTAATTTTAGGATGGTGATGAGGGGGGTCAGGTAGGGTGACATCACAATGTGATCAGAGTTTCTTCCAGGTATCTCTTCGGGGGGGGGGGGGCGGAGCCTCCCCCGAAGAAAGTCCACCGCCCCCCCCCCCCCCCCCCCGAACGAAATGGAATTTATATATAGAAAATATATAAATTTAACAGTGTCCGCCCCCCCCCCCCCCGAAGAAAGTCTACCCCCCCCCCCCCCCCCCGAAAATTGTAAATGCCCCCCCCCCCCCCCGGAGAAAAAAGTCTGGAAGAAACACTGAATGTGATGTAAGAGGTACGGTTATTTTTGTTACACTTGTCTGATAATGTTACAACAATAAAATCTTCAAAAATATCTAGGGTTCGTCACCCCCACCCATTAACCAAAACCCCCCCTACGCCACCAAGTACTTTTGTCCTTGTTTACTGTTTTGATCACCCACCCACTCTGCCCAGCGTACCAACCGTGTCACCGTTAACAACGTGTTACCGTGTCCGTGTGTTTGTTGACAACCCCAGACCATCACGTGAGCCGTGAGTAGATCTCCTCGCCTGCTACGGTAGCTACACACCTGTAGGTGTCCATTCCATTCGTGTTGACTGCGTTGTACTGATCAAATCGTTGTGTCCACCAGACGACCAAATTTAAAAAAAAAAAAGATTGTTCATCAGTTGTCAAATATTTCAATAACCTTTGACGGTGAGTTTTGTATGTCCATTGTTCATTCTATTTATTGTTGAGCTAGGCAGACTTTTGAAACAGTTGGAATAGAGGCTAGGAGTCTCGAATACAGCAACCAATCAGATTTATACTACTTTATAGATGAGATAACGTTGACGGGGGACCACAACTGATGTGCAGTCTCGAATAAGACATTCACTAAATCTATTTAATGTCCACTAACAATCAGATATTTGTTATTAATCTTCTATCAGTGTCCAATAATGTCACATTGATTCATTGAAAACTTGTGTAAGATATTCGGTACCTAGTAGTAAAACAAACTTTAACTAACCTAAATGTAATTTAAAACCACTTCTAACCCTAACACAATCCCGGGTATGCGTTATGCCGGTGTTAATTACTGGTAAACATTTCTAAAAACAAATATTTGGCCTACTTGCTAATGTTAACGCAAACCCTAGGTCTAACCAAAGTCATGAGGATTGGATATACCGATATGCGATAGACGACTTCTGAAAATAGTGTTAGGTTTTTAGTATTGTAACATCGTCTAGGTTTAGCATTATGGTTAGAAATTACGGTTAGGCGTATGGTAGGACTAGGGTTGCAGTTAGGGACAGGGTTAGCATTGACATTAGCAAGACATGTGTATTTTAGTTAACTACAAGTAACTTTACACCCATTTCTTAAAGATTCTATTACTATGCCACTATTGGATACTGGTACAAGAAATCCACCCCTAGTCTTACCATTCCTGACCTAACACTAAAACAAAGATCAGCGTCGTCGGTCACCCGTGCTACCAATGGTGTCACCCCCCCCCCCACCCAAGACAAATTATTCGTGTATATATTTTGCAACGTTTACCTAGGGACACCCCCCCCTACCTAGCTGATAGTTTTAAACTGCAAAATTAATAGGAACAAATGTTCATCGGTAGTCTGTTGTTAGAACTGGAAGTTGCATTTTCTCTTTAGTTTTTTTTTTTTTGCTGGATTTATTTACCAGTGTCCTATGATAGAATTTTCTTTAAAAAAGGGTTTTAGTTTATGATAAAAACATACATGCCTTGCCAATGCTAACCCCAAGCCTATTTCTACCATACTCCTAACCCTAATTTCTAACCATGAAACTAGTCATAACAATACTACTAAAAACCTAACACCCCTAAATTCGGAAGGGTATTATAGGACATTGGTATCTTCAATTACCCAGGTTTTTTTCCCGCCTGGATGTCGCCCCCTAAATGCCCCCCCCCCTTTTAGTGACGCCGCTGCCTGAGATTAGAACACTTAACACCAGTGGCGTAGCGACCCTTCCCGGCGCCAGGGGACAAACTTTTCGATTTGCACCCCCCCCCCCCCTCGAGATTTCCATTTGCACCCCCCCCCCTCAAACTTTCGATTTGCATCCCCCCTCAAACTTTCGATTTGCATCCCCCCTCAAACTTTCGATTTGCACCCCCCTCAAACTTTCGATTTGCACCCCCCCTCAAACTTTCGATTTCCAACCCCCTCAAACTTTCAATTTCTTTTTCCAACCCATTTTGGCCCCCTTAGGTCGGCGCCCGGGGACATTTGTCCCCCCCCGCCCCCCCCCCCCCCCCCTCGCTACGCTACTGCTTAACACCAAACCCAATTGTCGGAAGGGTCTTGTTGGATATAGACATCTCCCACAGACAATACTTCCTTTCAAATTAATTTATTATCATTTGCATACACGTTATAAGTAGACATCAAAAGCAAGTTGTACTTGCCTCCTTCGTCCCAAAAGTTTGTACTCATTCTTTCAATTCCAGTTTGCAAGCGTAATTTTTTATTGAAATTGTTGCAAAGTCCACGAGTCTACTTCTTTATACTTTACGACATAGCCCCCCCCCCCCCCTTAGAAAATTTTAAGTGCTCCCCCCCCCTACTCCCGAGAAAAAGTCTGGAAAAACACCGGAAAAAGTTCTTGTAGTGTTGGGCTTTCTGCAGTTCTCCCAAGGTGAGTTCCAATACGGAACTTTTAGGCTTGACGGTCTTTAGTTATAATTGTAAAATGTCTATATTGTGTGATTATGTAACGATTTTTTGTTTTTTGAAAATAAAGGTTATAATGTTATAGATTCCAGCCTAAAATTGTTATATATGAATCCTTTAGGAGAGGGTGAAAAATATGAAAAGATAATTAGATGTTTAATTTAAGACTAAGACTGTATGTCTACTAACATTTAGTATCGCAATCTACGACTACTGATGTATTTATTTTTCAACTTGATAATGCTAAAAACCTACCAAACTATTTTGTTTAGAACGTAAGCTCTTTATAATTTTTATAATAGCAAATAATAACTTAAATTTGTATTTATGTGTAAGCGGTCAACCTAAGGTGCAGGAATTTGAAATAAATGTAAAGTTAAACAACGAATTACCTCCCATTTGAAAATACAAATAACAAAATTTTATTCAAGGGAAATAACTTTAACAAGAATTGCTAATTTAATCAAGTGTAACTAAGACATGTTTGAAAAACATAATAAAGCGCTCTACATTTTATTACGTAATAATTATAACAAATCTTTTATATAAGCAATGTAACCTTGTAAAAACAATATATTTTACCTGTTGAATACTTAACAGTAGGTTTTTTTGAAAGTCTAAAACCGGTAGCATTATTACAACATACTTCTATTCAATTTTGATAAACGTTCATTGATCTTCGCTTGGTCTGTTACTAAGAGGCATTCATAATTTTGGACTAAAAATCAATCAAATAAAAAATATATAATTTGAGAAATCAAAGTTTACTGTTATAAATCCCATCTTATATAATATTGTATATTAATATACTTTAAGAGTGGTAATATAAATTCATAAAAAAGAATGCCTACCTTTCTTTGTAGTGTGTTCCGTACTGAATTGAAATCAAACTTACGATAAACTCGACTACTCTTTATACTCTACTACATTTACAACGCATATCAAACTTCGATACCTAAACATAACTAGACTCGATGCTCCAGAACTACATCAACTCGTTTAACTTCACAAAGCTCTACAAACGGTACTCAATCAAAGATTTCACTGGACCTACTACACTTTAACAGTCAATATAATGCGATACCTTAATACCACAAGAATCAATACTCCCGAACTCCAGAACTACGATACTTCATCACTTTAAAAATTCGATACTTTATACCTACTGAACCATATCAGCAACAGCCTCCCGCCGCTACTCCCAAATCTAAACGATTCATCAAAACTTACCAAACAAGTAGGCTATAATACTTTGAAAACCCCGTTATTACAAAACTCTGTACACTAGGACAGATTTTTTAACTCAAAGTCAGAGAAAACGAGACTTACAAAGCCCTATTAAAATTAGATAACTGTTTGAAATTTTCGAAATTTAAATTACGAAGTAATTAAAAAGGCAAAATGACTGGTAAAAAGCGCCCCGACCTTTCCAAATTAGGGAGGTAGGGTTGCATTGACACCATCGCGAATAAATATAGGCCTATATAAACCTAATTTCGGGGTGAAGGTGCAAAATTGATAGTTCGTCCTGGGTGCCGAAATAGATCGCTACTCCTTTATAAAAGTTATTAGGGTAGGCCCTACTTTTTGATAATAGCGATTAAAAATTTTGCGCCCCCCCCCCCCCCGAAGGGATGGCGCCCTAGGCGACCGCCTTGTTAGCCTTATAGGTAGCGCCGGCCCTGCCTAAACCGTATTAGTACTGAGTCGGATTAATACAACTAATTGCATAGTGTTTCTTTCAGGCAGGGGGGGGGGCACTTGATATTTTGTGGGGGTTCAACATTTTCCGGGGGAGGGGCGGACACTAGTAAAAGTATGTTTGCTATACAAATTCCATCTACTTCGGGGGGGGGGGGGGGGGGGGGGGGAAGGGGGAAAGAAACTCTAGTTGCTTATTGTGCTCTGTAGTATTCCCAAAATATTCGTGTTTTAGACTTGTAAAAACCTCGCTCGCAACACTAAGAGGAACACTTTAAAATCAGAATTTCAATATTTGTTTTAATTTCATAGGTAAGATCTAGATTTAGAATCTGGATCTTCACGTTAAAAATTAGCGTGTAATTTTAAAAAGTGAAGTAAAGTTCCCATTTTCAAACCTGGCGGTCTATAGGCAAGTGAAGTAGAGTTCACTTGTTTCTGTGACCTCGGCATATGAAGAGATAGTGTGGTCAGCACTATGCCCAAGCCACTTTTCCTTTCCCAAAAGAGTTAAGTACCCATTAGAGTTGGGTTGACTCAGGGACGGTCTGCTGACTTTAACCCGGATTCGAACTCGAGACTTACGGGTTAGCAGTCCAGCTCGCTTGTGATTTTAGTGCTACAGTATACCCTGAATGCGAATACAACATTTATAGTGTTAAGATTATCGGGATTGCAATGTTAAGTATTAAACTGCTCCATTCGGTCGGTTTACACTAAAGGTCAGAGTTCTTTCAGTTTTTGGTGTTTAGTCTTGTTAAAAAAATCATTGGAGCAGTGTTGCTAATGTCCTAATGCATGCGATTGTAAAGTTGTTTTATTTTATTACAGTTGAAAGATGCCACAAGAACCCAAGGAGAAAATCAGCCAATCGTGGAGAAAAACACAGGCATGTTTTATTTTCGTTCTTGAGTTAATTCTTGCATGCAGCTAACACTAATACTTGTTTTGTAATTTGATCGCAAATTTGTACATGTCATGAATTATTTTGAATTTTTTAAAATAACAATCCATTTGTTTTTCATTTCAGAAGAGAAACAGCCTAGTGAAATCTGTGATTGAGCCAACTGGCCAAAAAGGCAACTCTGTTTCGTCCAGCTTAAAGATGGAAGCGCTGATTTACCCAAAAAATCTGGACAATGTTGTGTCTGACGCCAATGGAAATATTATCACACTACAGGAGTCAGGACCGTCAGACGCCAGTGTCTCAGGAACCAACTCAGACGTGGTCAAAGTGGTGCCGGATAATGGCGTCAGCACAAAGACCGCACCACCCACATCTCGAGGCTACGACAACAATAAAACAGCGCCATCAGCAGTGCAGCAGGCGAGATCAAGAAGTAGGTCGACTCTGAGAAGCAGCGGGTGCGACTCTCGAAATATCCCAGAATCCTCCAGCGGAAAGAAAATCCTGGCCAAAAGAAGCCAGTCTGTTCCGAGAATAGACTTCCGCCATAGAGAACCGCCCGCTGATAAGCGATGGAACTCCTCAAATAGATTCTACAGCCACAATAACATGGAGCAGGTCACCAAGAAACCAACACAGAAATCGTGGTCTCGCAGATTCTCTGGCAGTTTTGACGGGCATCAGATGCCAGCCGTCAATGCCAATCACTGGTCTAGATCTGGTGTGAGAACCACTGCTCCCCAGTCTTTTAACACTGATTGTTTTGCTCATGAAAGATTCAGGCACCGCGTGGATATGGCTTCAAAGCGTTATCAGTTTTATGAACAAAATGCAAACCCTGCTCAAAGAGGCAACCGTAGGTGGTCGACAGCGGGTTATGACGCTCAGCTCACAATGAAGAATACTCGTCAAAATGAAGCATTCGACCAGGGTAGACTGTCACATCCAGCTGACGCGTATCATCGGGCAGCGACTGACAGACTGTCCGGCAGTCACGTGACAGTCAGCCAGCCCCAGCAGTACAGCAACATCAAGACCACGCACAGCGACAACAGCAAGACCACAGCCAGCAAGAAGCGGAGTTCCAGCGACAACAGCGCACCCAGAGTTCTGAGCACCGGTGTTAAACACGTCAGGACACTGGCGAGCACACACCAGCTAAACACCGCAGCACGCCTACACACCTCACTGGAACACGCTGCCTCAGCTGTTGAGAACTCTGTCCCACCGGTGCAGTACCCTGCCCCTAACCAACATCAACCCACTACAGATGTGTTGCAGGAATTCCCAATAGACTTGTCTCGTTCTGCGATGATATCGGAACCAAGTAACACCAAGATGATTCCATCGTTGCCCAGTTCTGCAAACACTTCAGCTTCCCAGAACCCTGACAAAAATAGAACACCTGATGCCAACGTTCCTGGCTGTACCAATGATCTAGACATTAAATTACTAAAACGCCAATCAACAAACGACACAGTAAAGCTCATAACACGTCTGTCATCTGATGCTGGTGGTGTTACGCACCATGACACAAATCTATTTACAAAGAATGACATAAATTGCGCACCGAACCAAGCACCAGACGAACCAGTGCGCACCCGCACCACCGCTAGAACTCTCGACTTCTGCCCTCGTATCGATACCAGCGTCCCGCCGCCATCTCACCCTCAGCGAGCCAATCAAACGACGGTATCCAAACCACGTGTCACAACTCAACCAACCCACATGAACACCATCAGGCAGGATATCCAAGAAGAAATGGCCCGAGCACGGAGCATGTCCATCCCCGTGAACTTTAACCCGAACGCTCAAGACAACGACCAGTCTCGTCTGAACCCGTCGGCTGACGAGTTTTCCCCCACGCTCAAAGACGCCTACGGCAACAGTTACACGGTGTCCAGCAGCAAAGGGGTCTTCTACTTCCGACCCCAGGTTCAACTGGCTTCAAATCCCAACTATGTCGTGGCCACTGAACCTCAATACAGCGCTGCTCAGAGTATAGTGGGCCCTGTTTACAACAGCGGCGTTGTCAACATGCCGTACACCATGGGGGTGATCTCACAACAACCTGTGCCGTCGTATCCAACGAATGACCTGCAGAAACCTGCGTACTACCTGTACGACGAACACGGTCAACTAAGCGCGACTTTAATGACACCTGGACCACAGGTGACCACCCCATCGTACACGCCAATGCTCGCTCCATCGGTGGGCGCCGAGTCTTTAGTCTTCACATTTCCCCAGACCATCACCAGCCAGGATCAGGTGTATCAGTTCCCAGTGCAGCCTGTACTACCGCAGTTCTGTAGCACCAACTCTCAATACACAACACAAACCGGCGTTTCGAGCTTCGCTGGATACGAGCAGTCCTGCTTGACAACGCAAAACTTTTCATATGAGCCACACGTCATTCAGAACTCCGCCCTTTTACATAATACACAGCAGGATCAACATACGCCTATGATACAAATAGCGCATAACCTACCGATGCCTAATGCTAATTACGCCATTTCATTTCCTGATCAAAGCCTGCCGATTCCATTTCCTGAATCTTATCCGAAAAACATAGATACAGAAAATTCGCCAATAAACCAGTGGTCACTGCCAAGCCCACCAACCTCAAGCCCATCTCAAGAAAGCCCACCACAAGCCTCAAACTTCCACTCACGGTCAACACGCCCACAGAGTCAAACTACGCATGCGCAGGTTCCACAAACACCTCCTGGAGCCACTCAGAAAACAAGCGATGACGACAATGACGTGACCAAATCCGTGGCAAAGCGCCTCGTCCAGTTCTTTAAAACCGGAAGCATGGAGAAGCTCCGCAGTAATGGCGCCTCACCCGGCACCCTCCCGGCAGATTTGGACATTGTGGAGACCCTGATCGACCTGATCCGGGTGCTACAGAGCCGGAACCCGGGCCTGACGGACCGTGACCTCGTGGACATTGTGCACGTGCATCTTCAGATGTTTTACATGGGGGCTCAGAGTGGTTCGGAGGAAGAGAAGGGTGGCAGACGGCGATGTAATAAGTAGTGTAGTGTGTAGTACAGTGTCGGTACAGGTGATGTGTATGGGGGAATACAGTACTCACGCTGAGACTTTGATACGTGAGCTGTTCAATGGACAGTTAAATTATACCGGTTTTTATTTTGTGAATATGTACATATATTTTTATATTTGTATTTTAATATGTATTAAATAAATTTAAATAGTTTAAAGGTTTTAAATTTTATTTATTCCAAAAAAATAAACTAGCTATTATATTGACATTTTAAAGGGCATAAATGAATCAGGGTTAAAGTCATTAGAACGTCCCAGAGTCTACCCTTACTCACTGTGGTCAGCGCTAGACTTTCCCTGACTATCCCTTCAAATGCCTAGGTCACAGAATTTCCAGAAACAGGTTAATTCTATTTCACTTGCTCTAATAAATACAGAAGTTCTATTCCTGACCACATAATTATACTTAAAACGTTTCAAATAAACTATGGCCAGATAGTTGCTCCTGGTAGATGTATAAAGTTATGGGAAAGAAGCTTTGTATCATGTCTTCTCAAAATGTCGCCCCAACCTAAACTGGAACGGCCACTACTATACTATAAGTTACGTAAATTAAAAGCTAATCTAAATACAGATCTATATGGGTAAATATTTTCCTTAATCACGCGTTAAGATATATATGGATGACTCTTCTTCGTGCAGTAAAGTGTAAAAATTCTGAATAGTTTCAACTTTATTTTAGGACATTTGACTTCCTGATATTGTTTTACACTTAGACAAAATAAAATGTGTATAGGTCTTCATTTATCAATAAGCCATTAAACTGCACCAGTGGCGTAGCGAGGTCGGGTGTCACCCGGTGCGGCACTTAATGGTGTCACCCCCCAGAGGCGTAGCGACCCTTCCTGGGGACAAACTTTCAAATTTTCGATTTGCACCCTCCTCTCAAACTTTCGATTTGCAACCCCCCCCCCCTCAAGTTTTCGATTTGCACCCCCCCCCCCTCAAACTTTCGATTTGCACCCCCCCCCTCAAGTTTTCGATTTGCACCCCCCCCCCTTTCAAGTTTTTCTCTATATATTTTGCTATTTGTTGCCTTGGTGTCACCCCCCTAAATGGTGTCACCCGGTGCGGTCCACACCCCCCGCCCCCCCCCCCCTCGCTTCGCCCCTGAACTGCACCACAAACGTGATTAAAATGGATAATAAATTGCATGAAGATTAACGTAGGAACTTTTATTTTAAAAAGCTGAGATAGCTGTATACCACATCAGGTTGGCTTTATCTAAAGCTTGTGGGGAGCGGCTTGGCCAATAACTACCAACAGTTTAACTTCTGGTAAGATTTCTGACTACTTCAGCTTGAATTGTACAGACTTCTAAACCTATTCTGTTACCCCTATCTTTGTACTATAAAAGGCTTACATTTGAAAATCCTGAGTTTAACTGATTATCACCTTCCGAGTTTGTTTCATGCAACTCTTTGTGGGGGTACTGCCCCTCCCTGAACAACTTCTACCCCCCCCCCCCATCCCATCCCTCACACGAACGAATTATAATTATATGCAAAATAAAAACTTCAGAGTATCCCCTCGAAACTTTCAAGTGCCCTTCCCCCCCCCCTCCCCCAAGAGATATGTCTGAAAGTCTGATCGCCGGTAAAAACTGTTGCTTGAAGGTTAAAAGGCTATTCGAGGGTTTAACACCTCTCGCGTTTAGCACTCGTGGTCAGTAACCGGCCACTGTCCTAGCGTAAATACGGTTGCTTGAGGGTTAACCTCCTCCCCCCCCCCCCCAACTCACGTTTAGAGGAGGAGATTAGGCCTCATCACGACAGAACCGGAAATACGTCAGTGCAATCAGCGGGAGCCGCCCCATGCCTATAAATAACCCCCGCCCGCTCGGGGTTAAATTGAAAACGTCTCGGCGAAAGTTAATCAAGCGTCGGACGCGTGTCGTCATTGGTGTGTGTGTGTGGGGGGGGGGGGGGGGGAGATGGGAAGGTCAGCGTGCTGGACACCAGCAAGCCAGTGTCATACTGATCTTAGGTTTTACAGTTACGGCTTGTTTGGTGAACAGAGTTTCCACCAGGCATCCCCGAACAAAATGAAATTTATATAATTTATATAGAAAATATAGAAAATACATACTTTTAACAGTGTCCGCTCCCCCCCCCCGAAGAAAGTCTACCGCCCCCCCCCCCCCCTAAAATTTCAAGTGCCCCCCCCCCCCCCCCCCCGGAGAAGAAAGTCTGGAAGAAACACTGTTGGTGAAGTTAGAAAAAAAAAGTGTGATACTTATCTAAAGTATCAGTGGGTAGGTGGGGGATTTGGGGAAAGGGGGGAGGGGGGGGGGTAGAAAGAAAATAATTGTCAGAAAAATCTAAAAATTGTTTAAGTAAAAAAATGTCAGCTGAGGAAAGAGGTATATTGATCCATTTTAAAATAAGGTATTGTAAAAAGTTTAATACGGATTCATATTTCCGGATAAAGTTCCTGTGACTTTAAGATATTTTACAACTACGAAATGCCATATCTATCTTGTTAAGTGGCATTCTTGTCATCCAACTCGCTGAGCTATGACATGACACGTCTATTATTACAAGTTTAAAGAACAAAAAAACAAACTAGATGATATAAAATTAGCGTCATCGATAAAACGACTCACGTTTTTAACACATTTTTACCTCTTACCCAATAGGGCTGGTAAGTAGGTCACCAACAAGTTATATGGCTCATGCATGTTTTATTGAGCCGAAGAATTGGTTGGTGATCTACTTACCAGCCCTATTTCACTCCATGGTTACTCATGGTAATGAAAATCCAGACCCCCCCCCCCCCTCTATACATCTAAAGTGATGTCACACCTACGCTTGCAAAGGGCCCCACGAAGAGTTGCCTGAAAGAAACTTTGCAGGTGGTAAAGAGTTAAAGCTCAGGATATTTCAATGTAGGCTCTTTGTACAATGCAAGCTGAAGTAGTAACATATGAAACTGAAGGTCCGATTCTGTAATCTATTTATTACCATAAGTGAAAGGTTTCCAGTTGTTACAGAGAGTATGTAGATCTATAATGTTATTGTTAATGTTAAAATAAAGGGAGAGAACGTTTAAAGAATTGTCTGAGTCCCTGAGTCCACCCAGCTCCGATGGGTACCCGACTTACGTTTGGGACAGTAAAAGACGGCTGGACATAGTGTTGACTATACCATCCCTTCATATGCCCATGTCAAGAAACATTAACTCTACTTCACCTGGCAAACGGTAGGAACTTTACTACTTTACTAATAATTTCCATAAAATATCCCGGTGACACGACAAGTTTAAATAATATAGAATGTAATGACAGATTTACATGCAAGAAATACATAACGATGATAAATCACAGCGAAAATATGACAACAATTTGACTTAAATAAATATAAAATGACAAGTTAACCATATCAGGTATATTTTATGACAAAATGTAGCATACGTTGAATGAAGATATAATGACACATTTATATTATTTAAACTAAGAAATGTATTTTGCAGAAACAATGCGAAATTTAATAATACTAAGTTTAATAATGCCAGGTTTACCAACAAAAAATGTGACAAGTTTGCACAATGTTTGAGCTCAGTGACACATATCCAGGGGCGTGGGGCAGGGGGGGGGGGGTATAAGCCCCTAACCGGCAGGGGGGTATAAGCCCCTAACCGACAGGGGGGTATAAGCCCCTAACCGGCAGGGGGGTATAAGCCCCTAACCGGCAGGGGGGGTATAAGCCCCTAACCGGCAGGGGGGTATAAGCCCCTAACCACACCCCATGAAAATTATGCATAATGAAAAATGTCAAGTTTACTCCAAGTGAAATATTTGCGGTACACATCAATAACCACAAAACGACAAGTTTACACTTTAAAAATGTCAAGTTTACTCCAGATGAGGAGTGTAAAAAAGTTCAATAACCAAAGATTTATACGTTTGAAAAAAATTCAAGTTTACTCCAGGTGAAGAGTTTGTGGTACACATCAATAATCCCAAAACGACAAGTTTAGTTTTTAAAAATGTCCAAGTTTATTCCATGTGTGGTTTCTGTGGTACACATCAATAACCACAAAACGACAAGTTTACACTTTAACACATCAATAACCACAAAACGACAAGCTTACATTTTTAAAAAAAATGTCAAGTTTACTCCATGTGTGCCTTTTTGGTACATACTTGAACCCAGCAACATGACCACGCCAAATGTCAAGTTTACTCCATTACTCCATGTGTGCCTTTTGTAGTACATACTTGAGCCCCAGCAAAATGTCAAGTTTACTCCATGTGTGGTTTCTGTGGTACCCATCAATAACCAACAAATGTCAAGTTTACTCTATGTGTGGTTTCTGTGGTACCCATCAATAACCAACAAATGTCAAGTTTACTCTATGTGTGGTTTCTGTGGTACCCATCAATAACCAACAAATGTCAAGTTTACTCTATGTGTGGTTTCTGTGGTAACCATCAATAACCAACAAATGTCAAGTTTACTCTATGTGTGGTTTCTGTGGTACCCATCAATAACCAACAAATGTCAAGTTTACTCTATGTGTGGTTTCTGTGGTACCCATCAATAACCAAAAAATGTCAAGTTTACTCCATGTGTGGTTTCTGTGGTACATACTTAAGCCCCAGCAACATGACCACCAAAATGTCAAGTTTACTCCATTACTCCATGTGTGGTTTCTGTGGTACATACTTTAGCCCCAACAACATGACCACCAAAATGTCAAGTTTACTCCATTACTCCATGTGTGGTTTTTGTGGTACATACTTGAGTCCCAGCAACATGACCACCAAGAAGACGACCATCGTCCCGCCCAGGCCGAGCGCACAGTGCCACAGACTCTGGCCGCCGAACGAGAACGTTCGCAGGGCCTGGGCCCCCGTCTGGACGCAGCGGGGCGTGACGGCCGTGTTGCACTCGAACTCGAGGTCCTCGATCTCGATGAGACAGAGGGCCTGGAAACCCCAGCGGAGGTAGGAGATGTCAGGGATCCACCTGCTCTCTGTAAGGGGGGGGGGGGGGTGTTAGTATTATTTTCACATCATACATATTTTAATAGAAAACTTTTTTTTTTTTGGAAAAAAAAAACTTATTTAAAAAAGAGTACCTATATTTACTTTTCAACTTTTTATTGTGAGTCAACTTATTTTTTCTAGGTCTTTTAACTTTAAATTTTTTTGAGGGGGGGGGGGGGGGGGACGCTGGTAAAAATATCTGAAAGAAACACTGAATAAGAGGCAAAAGTATTTCCGCCTTATGAAGGTGTTAAACGTCAAGATTGGTTAAAATCTCGATTTGGATTTTTTTTTTCACAATTAAAATACTTCCTCTATACTCTGTATACGAGAAAGTAAAAATGTGAAATAGAAAGTAAAGTTGTGAAAAAGAAAGTAAAAATTTGTAAAATAGAAAGTAAAAATTTTAAATAGAAAGTAAAAATTTGTAAAATAGAAAGTAAAAATGTGTAAAATAGAAAGTAAAAAATTGTGAAATAGAAAGTAAAAATGTTTAAAATAGAAAGTAACAATGTGAAATAAAAAGTAAAAAAGAAAGTAATAAACCGGGAGTGATCTCCCCTAAACTTTCTCGAATATTCTTATATAAAACAACAGGGGATGGGAACTCGGGACATAGTTATGATTTTTAATCCATTTTAAATACATAAACTTTTTAAAATAAAATAGAATCTCATAGAAAAAAGTATTGCGCACCAAGCGAACGCCGAATAAAGATGTTCATAATGGTGCGCAATATTATTAGTACTTTATAAATTTAGATGCGTTTTTGAGAAATCGGAAATAGCGTAAATTAGTACTTCCCGTCAACGGAAATTACTCAAAATTTAACAGAAGGTAGAGAATTAGATCTTTTACTTACATGTGAAATTTCATTTATCTATCTGAAATAGTACTCAAGTTATAGGCTTTTGAAAAATTCAAAGTAGAAAAAGTACCACTTCCGGTTGTCGGAAATCGCTCAAAAGTTGATACGGATCTACTATTTTGATATAATACTTATATATGAAATTTCATCAACCTAGCTGTAACGGTACTCAAGTTATCGTGTTTACACACAGACAGACACACAGACACACACACACACACACACACACACAGACATACGGACAAGATTGCAAAATTATGTTTTTCCGTATCAGTGAGGTGTAAAACGTCGAGATTTGTAAAAATCTCGATTTTTTTTTTTGCACGATTACAATACTTTCTCTATACTACGTATATACGAGAAAGTAAAAATGTGAAATAGAAAATAAAACTGTGAAATAGAAAGTATAAGTATGAAATTTGAAACTTGGACCAGCGTTACCTGAGATAATGTTGTTAAGGTTAATGAGAAACCCAGCACTCATTATAAACAGGGAGAAGATGGTCTGGCAGAAGAAACTCGCGATCTGATAGGTCGGCAAGATGGCGGCTGACATCATCGCTAGGCAACGCGATGTAAACACAGACACGCCCACAAAGAGAGCAAACTGAAACAGCAGAGGTAGGGGGTGGAATAATCAGGGTATATATTAATTTACGTTAATCATTTTATGGTTTGATGGTAGCGCTGACGACTGCTAACCCGAAAGTCTCGAGTTCGAATTCCGTGAGTCCACCCAGCTTTGTTGAGTACCTGACTCACGATAGGGAAAATCGGGTGGGCGTAGTGCTGACCACATTATCCGCCTGAATGCCGAATTCATTGAAACAGTTGAACTCTACTTCATCTCACCCATGTGTCTTTGGTTGGAACCTCGAGATCGTAACGTTATTGAGTCTAAGGAAGTATTGCGTTTTCCACTGAATTCCGTGTATCTTGGAAAATTTTTAACTTAAAGAGTTAAGTTTGTGGGAGTTCAAGTGCAAATTATAACAAAATAATTATCATTAAAAAAGTTTTTAAAAACCCACGTTTTTAATGCGCACGCAGTTTGCGATCGCTTAGTAGAGTGATCGCTTGCATTATTGTGATGTATAGCATTTATTTTCTACTTTTAGTTCAATCAGAAAACGTGGGTTTTTAAAAACTTTTTAATGATAATTATTTTCTACTTTTTAGTCTTTGTCTGTTTTTTTGCATTCACATCTTGCTATCGATTTTATCTTCTCGCATTCACTTTTTTTTTGGGTAAACGAAGACAACTCGTAAAAAACACGTGCCTTTTCCAATCGACGTTTCTTCTGTGTTGCCGTTTCTTTAACCATTTTGCCCTCGCGTGCAAACCATTTGACCATCAACATTCTACTTCCTTTGTATACAAACACCGCGTGACCACTACTCAGCCAATCGCGTGCTCGCTCCTTCAGTAAGCGAGAAGAGGGAAAGTACCGAACCTTGTTTTATCAAATTACAATTACTAGGTTATGTCCCTTTTTTTGTACAAATCAATAGGGGTCTAAAATGATAAATACAATTTTTCCATGGATCAATTTAGTAATAATAATAATTGAATATTATATTGTCATCGGAAACAAAGCTTCCCTGAAAATTTCAGCGCGCTAGCTAACTGGGAAGTGCCCGAAATTTCGATCGCAAGATTTGATTGGAAAAACAAACAAACAAATAAACAGACGCGAAAGCAAGTTAAAGAAAACGTGGGAAAAAAAGCAAAGTATATAACCTCAGAATATGTTATTATAAGTATGTTCACCTTGAAACCTTCAAAGTATGTTATTTAAAGTATGTTTATCATGAAACCTTCAGACTATGTTATTTAAAGTATGTTTACCATGAAACAGTTGTAAGGGCCGATGGGCAGGCCGGACATCCCGTAAAGGGGGATAATGTAGCAGATGACGTAGATCAGATGAAAGGGGACATCACTCAGCACCTGGTTATCGAAATAGAATTTACATACAATTATTGGACGGGGGTGGGGGGGGGGGGGGCATGGGGGCTAAATTAAATAAAGCAGACATTATGGTGGAGTAGTCGAATGGTAGAGCATACGACTGCCAACCCGTAAGTCTCGAGTTCGAATCCGGGTTCAAGTATGTAGAACGTGCCTGGGTCCACCCAGCTCTGGGAAGCGTAAATGCGGCTGGGCATAGTGCTGACCACACTATCCCTTTGTTTGCCGAGGTCACGGAAACAGGCTAACTCTACTTCACTTGCCCTATGGACCGTCAAGTTCGAAAAGGAACTTTGGTTGAGTAGACATGTCTTGAAATAAAAAACGTTATAAAAAGTGTAGCACAGACTATGCTGGATTACCCCGTATGTAAATATGTACGCTATAGAAAATACACACAACACGAACCTTAACCACAAACCCAAACAAAATTATAAACAGAAACATATCCCAATACCAATCACTGTTACTTTTTCTATTATTATCCCTACCCATACCACTATAATTATCCCTATTCTCATCACTATGATTATTCGTATCCCTTCTGTTGTTCATTTCCCATATCCCTATCCTTATCCTTATGCCTATAGATGTAAGTCTTCCGTCATTTGCATCAAACTGTAAACAATATGACAAGACCGCAGTGACAGCAAACTGTATGCTGTATGCTGTATAAGTTGTGGCAATCTTACCTTAGCGAAGTAGTATGCTGCAGGGTGGTAAAGTTTGTCTTGAAGTTCAAAGTAAAGAAATTTTCTTTCTTCGTGACCTGGTAAAAAAATTAAATCTACTTTTACCAAATAAATAAATAAATGAAAATAATACAATGCACATAATTCCAAAACCTGACCTTATGAATATTAATCGGGATTTTTCAATAACTGATTGCCTTTTAATTTTACGTGGCTTTTTTGCGTACAGTGTTTTTCTCAGACATTTTTTCTCCAGGGGGAAGGGGGGGGGGCACTGGGTAAAGGGAATTCGAATTCAGTTTATCGCGGAGCTAAGGGTACGCGTAGAGTTAAAGTTAGGTTCGGTGATGTACATACAGTAAAAGGAGATCGATATTACAAACTGAAGATAGATGTATCATGTAGATATATTATGTAGATATATCATGTAGATATATCATGCATATCTATCATGTAAATATAATATGTAGATATATCATGTAGATATATCATGTAGATATATCATGCATATCTATCATGTAAATATATTATGTAGATATATCATGTAGATATATCATGCATATCTAGCATGTAAATATATTATGTAGATATAACATGTAGATCTATGATAAAAGATCCTTCAAGTATATCTATCAGGTAGATGTATAATGTAGATCTGCAATAAAGATCCATCATGTGAATCTATCATGCAGATCTACATGTATGAGAATGAAAATACGGTTTTGAGATCCATACGACTGTTAACTTTCTGTATACAACAACTTTACAAAACATTCGTCCCGCGAAAAGAAACAACCCCCACCGTAATAGGTTATTGTCGTATTTTTAAAAAAACCTGGATCTGAAATGTTTGCGACATTTACAATAATGGATTCGCCAGTTGTCATTGTCTTCCAAATGTCGCCAATCGACGGCCGAGCAGAGGCGTAATTTCTAGACAGAATTTGATGGAAATTATTTTACTTTTTTTTATATTTATAACATCCTAACATAGAGAGCGAGAAATGCCCGTGGTCGATCTGAATAGCTTTCAGAGCTCATGATTTGAGCTAGTTGTAACGGTGATGGAGAAGGGCATGTAACTCGTTGTGCACTTATATTCCAAGGGCGATAACCATCAAGAATTAATATTCTAATTTTAAGGACACATTCGAAATAACCACAATGTGTGGGCTACCATTAAAGTAGCAACTAGTAGCAAGAAAACGTGGGCACCGATAAAAAATATAGTAGATGCGGGTACCCATCAAGGTATAAAGTAGATGTGGGTACCCTTCAAGAAAGTAGATGTGGGTACCCATCAAGGTATAAAGTAGATGTGGGTACCCTTCAAGATATAAAGTAGATGTGGGTACCCTTCAAGAAAGTAGATGTGGGTACCCATCAAGATATAAAGTAGATGTGGGTACCCTTCAAGATATAAAGTAGATGTGGGTACCCTTCAAGATATAAAGTAGATGTGGGTACCCTTCAAGATATAAAGTAGATGTGGGTACCCTTCAAGATATAAAGTAGATGTGGGTACCCTTCAAGATATAAAGTAGATGTGGGTACCCTTCAAGATATAAAGTAGATGTGGGTACCCTTCAAGATATAAAGTAGATGTGGGTACCCTTCAAGATATAAAGTAGATGTGGGTACCCTTCAAGATATAAAGTAGATGTGGGTACCTTTCAAGATATAAAGTAGATGTGGGTACCCTTCAAGATATAAAGTAGATGTGGGTACCTTTCAAGATATAAAGTAGATGTGGGTACCCTTCAAGATATAAAGTAGATGTGGGTACCCTTCAATATATAAAGTAGATGTGATACCTATCAAAGAAGCAACGATTTGTGGGCACATATACAAGAATTGCGTTATGTGAATCTGCCCTTTGAATAACGTCATTCACTTCATTTTGTACCCTATTTATTTTACAATGTGTAGAGAATAATGCCCCGTGTCTTTTACCCTCTGAACTAAATTGTGCCCTCTGACCATATATGGATACATGAGGGGTCATCCATAAATGACGTCAAGCTTTTTGTGGCGTTGTTTACCCCCTCCCCTCCGTCACACATCGTCACAACTGTCAACACAGAGTATTTTAATCAATTCCTATTACAATTTATTAAAACAGTTTTCTAAAACGCGAAATAACGCCTAAAATTCGTTTTCTAACATTGCTTTTTTATAATGCTGAAGTTTGACGTCACACCATCTGAACTCCGCCACCCCCCCCCCCCCCCTCGCCTTCCCATCATCACACATCGTCACACAATTACGGACCCCCTCCCCCCTACTAGTGTGACGTCATTTATGTACAACCCCTGACCCCGGAAATATACTCACACGCCCCAATCAGACCCAGGATGACCATATATGGGTACATGACGCTCATCATGAACATGACCCCGGAAATATACTCACAGAATGACCATATATGGGTACATGACATAAACATGTCCCCTGTAATATACTCACATGCCCCAATCAGCCCCAGGATGACCATATATGGGCACATGACATAAACATGACCCCTGACCTCTATACTCACACGCCCCAATCAGCCCCAGTATGACCATATACGGGTACATGACGCTCATCATGAACATGACACCGAACCAGTCCCGGATCGAAACCTGGTTGAGCTTGAGGTCGATGTAGACCATCCCCAGCAGTAGGGACATCAGCAGCGCCTGCACCACGTGCGTCAGGAGGGTGGGGTAGTCGTCGACCGTCACCCGCATGCAGCGTCTGAGAGGGGAGATAGAGGAGTCATTGACGTTATAAGTCTACGGTGGGTGGGGGGAGATAGGAGTCATTGACGATATAAGTCTACGGTGGGGGGGGGGAGATAGGAGTCATTGACGTTATAAGTCTACGGTGGGGGGGAGATAGGAGTCATTGACGTTATAAGTCTACGGTGGGGGGGAGATAGGAGTCATTGACGTTATAAGTCTACGGTGGGGGGGAGATAGGAGTCATTGACGTTATAAGTCTACGGTGGGGGGGGGGGGGGAGATAGGAGTCATTGACGCATTATAGGTCTATGGGGGGCATTACAGGTCTTCGAGGAGGGGGGCATTGATGCATCATAGGTCAACTGAGGGGGGTGAGATATTGGTGTCATTGACGCATTACGGGTGTATGGAGAGTGGAGGTTGGGGAGACATTAGTTTCATTGAGGCATCATAGGTCTAAGGGTGGTGGGAGAGGGAGAGAAATGGATGTCATTGACCCATTGTATGTCTACAGAGGGAGAGGGTATAAAGGTGATCAACAGAGAGTGGGGTAGATGCTGCATGCGCCCATCGGAAAGGAGTGAGATAATTGTGGTCATAGGCTTATCATAAGTCTCTAGGGGTGGGGGGGGGGGGGTTGAATTGACAAACAGACTGACTATCATACTAACCATGGAATTGACCAACCAACTGAACATCATACCAACCATGGAACTTACCAACCAACTGACTAACCAACTGACCAACCAACTGACCAACCAATTCACCAACCAAATGACAAACCAACTGACCAACCAACCAAGCAACTGACCAACCAACTGACCAACTAACCAACAAACTGACCAACCAACCAACCAACTGACCAACCAACTGACCAACTCACCAGCCAACTGACCAACCATGGAACTGACCAACTAAATGACCAACCAACTGACCAGCCAACCAACCAACCAACCAACCAACCAACCAACCGACCGACCAACCAACCAACCAACCAACCGACCAACCAACTGACCAACTGACCAACCAGCCAACCAACCAACCAACCAACCAACCAACCAACCAACCAACCAACCAACCAACCAACCAACCAACAAACCAACCAACCAACCAACCAACCAACCAACCAACCAACGGACCAACCGACCAACCAACCGACCAACCAACCAACTCACCAACCAACCAACCAACTCACCAACCAACCAACCAACCAACCAACCAACCGACCAACCAACCGACCAACCAACCAACCAATCAGTGGCATAGCCAGGATCGTCTCAAGGGGGAGGGGTTTTAATTTTTACCCGGGGACAAACTTTCGATTTGCACCCCCACCCCTCAAACTTTCGATTTGCACCCCCCCCCTCAAACAATTCGGTTTGCACCCCCCCCCCTAAAACTTTCGATTTGCACCCCCCCCTTATACTTTTTATATATACCGAAGGGTCTATGGGGTTATGACCCCCCTAACCCCCCCCCCCTGCCTACGCCACTGCAACCAACCAACCAACACGTACTTAAAGAGCACCATGAACTGTTGTCCCATGCCTGGACTAGACCGCTGCCTCTCGTAAGCGTCAATCAGGTTCTGTAGCGTGTCGTCAGCCGTTACCCTCTTGTTGTAGGAGGCGATCTTCAACGTCTCGGGCATATGCTGTATCAATTTTAAGACAATCAATAAATTAATTAGTTAATGAGGTCGTCGTGGTCGGGTCCCGAGTTCGAACCCTCCAGTAGATGAGGCAATCGATTCCTAGTTAATGGAGGTCGGCGTGGTCGGGTCGGTTAACTCATATTTGCTGAACCGAAATGTCCCGAGTTCGAACCCCCAAGTAGATGAGGCAATCAATTCCTAGTTAATGGAGGTCGGCGTGGTCGGGTCGGTTATGCTCAAGATGCTGAAACGGAAAGTCCCGAGTTCGAATCCCATGGTAGATGAGGCAATCAATTCGTAATTTAATGGAGGTCGGCGTGGTCGGGTCGGTTAGCTCACGGTTGCTGAACCGAAATGTCCCGAGTTCGAACCCTCGGGTTGCTGGGAACAGCAACTCATCAAAGAGAGACAACCCATAAAAATAAAAACTAATAAGAAAAGCAGGCTGAAATCGTAGTCAAAGGCCTATATATGACGCAAAACAAGTTGACACGTAAGACCTAATTGTGTTGGAGGGAATGCCTTCCAACACTAGCCTTAAGAACAAAGAAGTATATATAGAAGAAAAACTAATTTGCACAGACCAAAATTGCAGAAAATCCACTGTAAAAAAAAGTTTTGTTTTGAAGTTCACAGCTTTATAAAATTACTAGCCGTCCCGGCCAGGCCCTGCTCTGGCTTCTGTGAAAAACCTTTCTGTTAAAGACCATTACCTGTGTGTTTAGTAATCATCATAAACCCGGCATTGCCCACCCAAACCACAACCAACCAAAACAACAAAACGCACACATAACGCTAACACAATTACAAATACAAACGAAAACAAAAACCTAACAACAAACCCAACACCAATCACAAACACCTATACAAACACAAAGAAAAAAACAAACAAAAAAGCAAACGAAAACAAAAACCTGACAACAAACTCAACCACAACCACAAACATCAATACGAACACAAAGAAAAAAAACAAACGAAAAAGCAAACGAAAACAAACCAAATTCAAACGCAAAACCAACCACAAACGCAAACCCAAAGAAAAAAACACAAACGAAAAAGCAAACGAAACCAAATCCAAACGCAAAACCAACCACAAACACAAATACAAACACAAACCCAAAGAAAAAAACACAAACGAAAACGAAAAAAGAAAGAACAAAAACGAACCAAATCAAAATGCAACCACTAACGCAAACCCAACCTAAACACAAAGAAAACACTAACGCGAACATAAACGCAAAGTGCTCACAGTCTAGCCCGGGGCAGAATCGCCTGTTTCAGCTTAATAATCGACTATAGTACCCCAACTTATTCATAGTCTTTTGCACTCACTTAAACGAACGTAGGTGCCAAACCAAACCAAATGAACAATTATAATACTCCAAGCTTATCCGTAAAATACCTACAACATTTGCACTTGATCAATCCCCGCTAATTATGTAATTATTTTTTTCCCAACACCAAAACAAAGTAATAAAAAGTAAATTCTGTTCCACTAATGCAATGTTTTATAATGGGAAGTAATTGTGTTTTCCTAATTTATCAAAGGGAAGTAAGTGCCAAATGACTAAATATAAATAATTTTCAGACATAATTAGAATTTTTGTTATTTTTTTAAAATTGTCTTTAATGAACATGCCGACAATTATTACTATCAGTTTGAAAAATGAAAATTATTTCCCAACATTTTCAATAGTAATTTTTTAACTCATAAATTTAGACTGTGAGCACGATAATAGTCTAACACTTAAATCCATAGAAGTATGTCAACGACAAACAAACTTATTTTTACATACAGAATTGAGCTTTATATATTAGATGGCGTTTGTGCCTTAGATATGGCACAGAAATATCTGTGATAATGGAACCAAAGGAAGACCACTCACGACAAAATGACCCCTTTCAACGATGTACACCCCCCCCCCCTCCCACCCATTACAAAAGCTGAAAGTAAAGTACCTTTTCGAACCTTACTGACCATGGGGCAGGTGTTGTAGAGTTAACCTGTTTCAGTGGCTTCGGCATATGAAGAGATAGTGCGGTCAGCACTAATATGTGCGGTCAGCACTATGCCCAGCCGTCTTTACTTTCCCTAACGTGAGTCCATTAGAGCTGGGTGGACTTGAAACCGAATTCGAGCTCTAGACTTTTGTAGTTGTATGCCCTACCATTCAGCAAAGCCCTCCCATATTACTATCGACAAACGTCTCACCGAAAATCTCTACGTAAAACAGGAAAAAGGCAGGCCAAGAAAACATGTTGATGCGACCTTACAACAACATTTGTCACAAAGCTTGAGGTCGTGTTTCAAGTGTCAGTTAGAAGAATGGAACTACTTTTTTTTACAAGTAGAGAAAATATAACATGCAGTATTTAAAACATTATGGCTCACAATGTTTGAATAGCGCTTATTGAGAATTAGATGGAATTTTCCACCCTCACCCCTATCTCCCCTCCGACCCCCCCCCCCTCCCCCACCCGTCCGTCCGTCCGTCTTACCTTAATCTGATCCGGACCGATAATCTCCTGTCGGCTGCTGCCTTCAACCTCCCCAGCCCCCTCTCTGCTTTGGAAAGCCTCCCACAGTTGCTCAACTGTCCTTGACCCCTGCTCCTCCTGCTCCCTCGACGTGCTGTCCACCGTGGCCAGGTCAACTGAAGGGCAAACCGGGTCAGAGGTCATGTGAGGTACAAAGGTCAAAAGCCGAATAAAAACACATCAGGTCAAAAGTCATGTGACGATTATAGTTCAATGCCAGGCCGGATGAAAACAGATCACGTTAGAGGTCATGCGACGTTGAGAAATGAAATAAGCCAGGTCAAAGGTCAGTGATGATTAAAGGTCATGGCCGAATTAACACAGGCCGGGTCAGAGGTCATGTAACGATTCAAGGTGATAACGATTCAAGGTGAATGTCAACTGAAAGCAAGCCAGATCCAAGGTCAAAGTTCAGGCGATGATAGCACAGCTAGCTCAGAAGCACCACAACACAGACGTATTGTTTTCTACGTTAAAGGTAAACTCCGCCATTGTTGATTCCAAGCCCGGTCTAGAAAAGGAAGAAGAATAGGGCAAATGGCTATCAACCCGCTCCCCCTACAATACCCAACCTAACACGTTAAGTCCGCAGACGGAACCCACGGGGGCTAAAGGAAAAACAAAGATGGGCCCAGACATATCTAAAGACGGAGAATGTAGATATCTAAAAGATGGTCTTAAATTTTAAAAGTTAGGCGTGTGGCTATTGAAGGGGTAAGGTTGTTAGCGTTACGGTGAACAAGTCGGAATAAAGAAAGGCACCAGACATCTAAAATGCAGAGTTTCTTTCTGGCACCCCTACGAGGGGAAGGGACTGACCACCCCCTGAAAACGTCCACCCCTGCCATCCCCCTCCCGCAGACGTAATGTATATAGAAAATATAAAATTTAACCAGAGTCCGCTCTCTCCCACTGACATTTTATGTGTGTCTCCCCCCCCCCCCCCCGAAAGCTTCTAGAGTCGTCGACCGAGGTCTCCCCCCCCCCCTCAACCCCACCGTATAAAAATGTCTGAATAAAACACTGATCTGAAAGCTATTTAGAGAAACCGGTGAAGTGAACTTGCCGAGCGATGTAATTACTTTTAGCAGAAAAAAACGTCAATTAAGGTGGTGGGGGGGGGGGGGGGGTGGCGGAAGGCGAGGGTAGAATAGCTCTAGTGTGCTACGAATCGTAAATCTGTTTCGTCGATGTTAAACCACTATGTATACATAAAAAGGGTTAGCTTTATTTAGGCCCGCAATTACAACAAACAACTATTTGACGTGAAACATGAGAACCGCGAGTTAGTGTACGAAGAAATTTAATCCTCCGGATTGAACTTGGAAAGTACAGCTGCATCAAAACAGTATATTTTTGTTTCCCAAAGAATATATCACTTTCTTACTGGGTGGGCGGGAGGGTGGTGGGGGGACGACTTATTAATTTGTTCCCACCTATCACGTTTTGGCTGAGAGGAGACATCGAATTTTAAAATTTCCGAACCTAATTGAAAATATATAACTTTACCAGTGTCGTTGTCGTCCCACCCCAAAATTGAAGCCCCTACCCCCACCCGCGTTGAAAAATGTTTGAAAGAAACACTGTTTCTAGGGTCTCTGCTTACGCACGAAAAGAGCTCACGAAATAAACCCAACACAAAAACACCAACAGCTAGGAATGGACCACTTCCATTACAGTTCTTTACGTTTGTTAAAGACTGGTACCTTTAATGTCTTGCCACAAGCCACAGTGAACTGATGAACCACCACTGAACTACACTGGCCCACCACTGACTTTAAACGACCCACCACCACCACCACCACCACTACCACGACCATAACCACTACTACCACCACCACCACCTCCCACCACCAACACTATTACCACCCACCACCATCACCACTACCACACTGCCAACCACCAATACCACCAAACACAACTACAACCACCTACCACCACCACCACCACCACCCATTACTACCACCCACTTCTAATACCACTGCCACCACCACCTACCACCACCACCACCAACCACGACTACCACCCAAAATTACCACTCACTTCTACTACCATCACCACTACCACTACCTACTACTACCACCACCACCATCATCACCACTACCTCTACCACCCATCACCACCATCACCACTACCTCTACCACCCATCACCACCATCACCACTACCTCTACCACCCATCACCACCATCACCACTACCTCTACCACCCATCACCACCATCACCACTACCTCTACCACCCATCACCACGACACACTACTACATCCATCACCACAACCACAACCACTATCACCACCACCATCATCAACCACCACCACCCACACAGCCGCAGAACTCACTGTAAAAATCGCAGGGGTTGGTCAGGTCAGGACAGGGGAACCCCAAGCCGGTGAAGTAGCTGACCATGTCCCGGGCGCCACCGTTGTAGACCACGTGACCTTTGGACAGTATCATCACGTCGTCAACGGTGTTGAAGATGTCGAACCTGCAAACAACAGAGATGACGTCATGAACCGGCAACAGACTGAAGATAACGTGACTGATTTAGAGAGAAATAAGTCGTCTTTTATTCCCCACTCCCCCCTCCTCCTATAGTAAAGAGATATATCAATGAACTTCGGAATCCTACAAAGAGGTTATAGAAGTAGAAGAGAGAAATATAGAAGTTGGGGTCTTCTTCAGTTAGACCAGTGGTTCTTAACCTGGGTTCGATCGAACCCCAGGGGTTCGGTGAGTCAGTCTCAGGGGTTCGTCTGAGGTCAAGACACACACACGACTTATATAATTCACGATCTGATTTTGTCAGTGCGGACGATAGAAGTATAAGAAGGGTGGGGTTCGGTACCTTCTAAAAAGATTAAGAACAACGGAGTTGGGCTTTTGTGGGGTGAGGGAACCAACCCGGATACACTAACTGACCCATCAGTAGGAACATGACATTGTCCAATGAATCCTTCTGAAGGGAACTGACCTGAGCTAAGGGAACCGACCTGAGCTAAGAGAACTAACCTAAATTAAGGGAACCGACCTGAGCTAAGAGAACTAACCTAAATTAAGGGAACCCATCTGAGCTAAGGGAACTAACCTAAATTAAGGGAACTGACCTGAGCTAAGGGAACTGATCTAAACAAAGGGAACTGACCTGAGCTAAGGGAACTTATCTAAACAAAGGGGACTGACCTGACCTAAGGGGACTGACCTGACCTAAGGGAACTGACCTGACCTACGGGAACTGACCTGACCTAAGGGAACTGACCTGGGCTGGTGGATGGACATGACCACCGTCCTCTGCTTGCTGGCTAGACGTGACAAGGTTTTGACCAAACTGTTGGCCGTGAAGGAGTCCAGGCCGGAAGTTGGCTCGTCCAGGAACAAAATACCTGGCCAGGTGTACACACACGTTAACAAACAAACAAACACACAAACAGCTGCATACTATGTTCATAAAATAAAATATTTCAGGAGAAATATT
>NW_026733865.1:0-35876 GCF_028476545.2 Physella acuta | reverse complement strand
AAACCAGAAGGGAAATAAATATGTGTCCCACTCCTCGTTCTGCGCACGAGTTAACCCCCATGTCATGACAAAACTAGTTTTCGGCTCAAAGGAAGAAACAACCCGTTGACCAAATTAAAGCGACATTCTTCGTGCCTGGGACCGAAATTGTGACTAAAATAGGACGAAATAATTACCGGTTTTCCGTAGGTCCCGGATGTTAACGTACCTGGGAACAATCTCTACCTGCGTGCAGGTTGGCAGGTAGACAGGTTAAACTAGTTTTTTGTTCCTAGTTCATTGGTTTATTATGCGTTATGAAGCTTAATATACGCCCTAACTTGCGTCAGAATTTCGGTAAACACGTCATTATTTCGCTGCTTTACAAATCATGTCATTGTTTTGTTTCGGTATATATTAAAAATAGTTTTTATCATGCATATCTAATATCCATTCGGTGTTTTGTTTAACCCGTTTTATTTAACGCAGAATTGCCCAACTCTTACATAAATAAATGAAATATTAACCGAAGCTATTGCCAAGTTTTTGAATACATAATATAGCGACACGAACCTCAAAAACAGGTCCTTTGTTCAACGGTTATTTTTCTCCCACTCTCCGCCCTTCACGCTCGGATGAACACACGGAAATCTCGGAAATTTTCCAGCATGATCCCTGGAAAAGAAAATATGTCTACGGGTGTGTTTGAGTTACGGTTGGTTAGACGTACCACACGTCACGTTTTTATACTTCGGTTGTGGTTCTATAGGGAGCGCAATGAGTCACCCCCCCCCCTCCCGCTCCCTGTAAAGTACTTTTCACGACATGACGGTCAATATACCGGACAGTATTCACATTTTTTTAAAATCTTGGCATTATGCTAAGTCAACTTTCCCCGACTCAGTCTGGGTACCCTTCACAGCTAGGTGGACTCAGATAAGTCATCGGGACTCGGTCAAAGGAAACGAATCCGATGAATAGCCACGTACTCTATCACTAGACCACGTCACATTGTACCCCATCCCCCCCCCCCCCCCTTCACACACAAACACCTACACCTACATAAATTAAATAATTCCTTACGATTTCTTCGTTCTAGGCTAAGTATAAGGCTGGTGTAAGGTTTTTATAAGAGTTCTATATAGAATGTTGGGGGTGAATTTACGTTACAGCACAGTAGTCTATTTGTAAAACAGAACTTAACACAAAACATGTATTTGTATAAATTTTTGTTTATTAACCAATAATTGACCGAAAATCAAGTGTGGTTAAAAAAACAAAATTTTTTTTTTAAACCCAGATCCCGAGAAGGATGAAGACAGTTAATTTGGTTAGGGATACAACATATATACAATCGCAAGGCGTCTGCTGCTGACGCCATGTGTGTCACTTAAAGACATACTTCGCATTCTTTCACCATTTAAAAAAACAAAATGGCGACCTTTTAAAAAATACAATCTTTTGAACCAACCAGGATCCAGTGGATTTTTCTGGATATTTCTGGCGAAGATCCAGTTTCCAAGATCTAAAGTTCACAACATTTTCCGAAGTAAATTGCGTAGTTAAACCAAGCCGAGACGGAGTTATTTCCCCGCTTGGTTGATTTAGAAAGGATTGGGAGCAGAGAAATATATTGGTGATATTTAAACTTTTTATGTCAATATAGAGCTGACACGGTTAATAAAAAAAAAAAACATGTGTGCTCCAATGAGTTTAAAAATCTAAAGTAGGGTGCCTTTAATTAATAAAAGAAGTACATTTTTGTTTCCCATTTAGATTTAGACCTTCGGAGATTTTAAATCGTTTAAAATCAAATATTTGCGATCCTAATGTATGTTAGAACTCTACATTTAAAAAATAATTATAATTAAATATCAAGTGCATTAAGTAGATCATGTATACAATAACAATTTTAATTTAAAATCTAAAATCAGACGATTGAATGCTATTTTTAGACATCTGATTTTCCTAGTGGATTGTCATCCTGTTTGAATAATGACTGTCGGAAAGTGACAAGGCATTTTTGATTTTGTTCTGTAACGAATATATATATATATATATATATATATATATATATATATATATATATATATATATATATATATATATATATATATATAGGTGTGAGTGTGTCTGTATAATGTACATATAGGCATATATATATATATATATATATATATATATATATATATATATATATATATATATATATATATATATATATATATATATATATATATATATATAATAAGCCTATACTTATTATTTATATCCAGATTAAGCAAATACTGTCAATAGCTTCCATTGAAGCATTATTCAGACTGATAGTCACTTAAGTGAAGTTCTCCAAAAATATGTACTCTTCATTATGCTGGAAGTAAACAACGTTCTAGTCGTAAAGACCTAGACTGGTATTGGTGAGGTGAAACAATCAACCAAGGTGTTATACCGCTACAGGATAATAAACACATCAAAGATTATTATCAACATAGATGTCTCATCGGGAATACCCGATCGGTTTCGTTTTCGCTATGGTGTGTGATGGTCAATAACCCATTGCGGTAAGGCGGGGGAATACCCGAATGATTAGCCGGAAATTCCGGATAATAAAGTCGACTTCATCATACTTTATGTACTGACTTTCAGCAGACTGGGTATTATTTGCCAAACACACACATTCAAATCACCGTTACACCTGCTGTCAATAAACATAGACTTTTATCTCGATGACAAAAAAAAACAACAACATAGCCAAACAAATATACACGCTTAGTTAATCAATTTATTGTAAAATCTCGAAAAATAAATCGATCAGTCTTTGTAAATCAACCGTGGCGCTTTGTATCATTCTTTAAACAGCGTAACTATTATTAAAATATTTAAAGGGAATCCTTGTGTCTTTGTCGAAGAAACTGACGAGCACCAGAGTTCTAGACACGTCAATGCTCAGTTTTTCCAGGAAAATAAAAGAAACTAGGGAGACCCAGAAAACTTCATCTACTTGCCTACGGCCTGTGTTCTTGTGTGACGACAGAATTACTTATATATATATATATATATATATATATATATATATATATATATATATATATATATATATATATATATATATATATATATATATATATATATATATATATATATATATATATATATATATATATATATATATATATATATATATATATATATGGCGATGCCGTAGATAACATATCTTTGTGATATTTAAATTTTTACCGGGGGTGGATAGGGGAGTGGGATGGGGTGAAGGGAGCGATAATCCATTGTTTTCTAAGCTTTAATTGTTTCATTTGTGTGTGAATAAAATCGACGCCGCCTTACACGACCTTTTTGATTTTCTCAAACCTAGATTTATCCTTTAGAACAGGTAAATCATGGGCTTAACGCTGGGTGGTTTGATCCATACTTTTTTTCGGAAAACATAGTTCTATTTTTTCAGAAAAGGAATGTTGCGAGCGCCATCTCACGGCAGTCACCTGGCTGATTAAATTATCGCTAATTACTAATTAAATTATCTCTTCTTCGGGATTCCAAAAATAGAAATATTTGCATTAATTTTTTACTGAATAATTTGATATCTGATTAGATTAATTTGATATAGTATGCGTTGTCATCGGAAATGAATCTATCTGGACAGTTATGACGAAATTACTGCATTAGAAGTGGGTCAAAACACAAGGACAAGATTTAACTACACACACAAACACCAACCCACCCATTATGTACACGCTTTGCGACCTAAGAAAGAGCGTGTAAAAATTGGCCACTGTCTAAAATTCCACGACTTTATAGGCATTTAAAACATCCACAGTATAGGTTGGATCAGACAACCCCAGGTTGGCGATGAAACTAGGAAAATCTCAGACTTACTAATGTTATTATGTATTCATTTGACTCACCTAATTAGCTTACAACCTACCAGACTCACCTAATTAGTTTAAAACCTACCTGACTCATTTAATTAGTGTAAAATCTACTACCAGACTCATGAAGGGCGGCAATATACTAACCCACCTTGAATACATAGAAGGGACTGACGCAGACGGATGAGAAAACATTCTCCATCTTCAGACATCCGACCTTCACCTTGATATAACCTTTCCGTAACGCCCAGGTAACGTCCAACCCGCCTAGGCGTAATGCAGACTGAGTGTCCAACGTATCACGTGATCAAAACGTTAACCCCAGTAGCCAAGTAGCCATACGCGACCCTAACCTGCTGGTACTCTAAAGTAAACACGTTAACCCCTTGTAACGTGTCGACTTGTCGGGCTCTTGACTGCAAGGTCAGCCTGATTTTCTTTCTGGATTTGCATCCACTTCCACAGCCTTTGTCCACCCAAGACTAAAGTACAAGTCATCTTTACTGAATGTCAGATCGAGGCCCTAAAAGTTCTTGGTGTAGGATGTTGGCTTCCGTTTAGTGTAACGTGACTGGTCTACATCTACGTGCTTCAGATCTTGTAGGCAGGTCTTGTGAAAGTACATTTACCCTATGGATCTAACGGTCAAAAGGACAGGTGAAGTAGAGTGCACCTGTTTCTGTGACTTCGTCCTGTAAAGTGACAGTGTGATCAGTTCGAAGCCCAGCCACATTTACTTGCAATAACAAGGAAGAGTTTGTTGGACTGTCTTACTTTTAAATGTGAGAATCTACAAGCGTGGTGTAGGAATTTTCCACATTAAAGTTATTATCAACTTTACAAAACGGCTTGATCAACATTATAACATGAGCTTGATTAAATCAATATTAAAACTTAATCTATCCAATATTAAGATACGATGAGATCAATAAAATAAGCCTTTTTTTTTAAAAATCAAATTTAAATTTAGACAGTTTTAATATCCAAACAATGATAAACTAAAGTTATACACCACACAACGAAACATTAAAGTAAATCAATATTAATCACGGCAATTAAAGCTGGGTGGATTTAAGGAGTCCTGTGATATCTAGCCAGTGAACTGAACTCGAAGGTTTCGTGTTAGTATTCGTGTTCTACCGCTCCACCACGCCACACCACAAGCCATCAATATTGTACTTGTACCATAAATTTACTAAAATTAACCGGGTCCAAATAAAATGTTAAAAAATAACCAAATAAACGTAAAAACGCAGTTAAGTATGTCTTTAAAATTTCTTAATTCTACTGCTCTCTTAAAAAGCGATTAAAATAATAAAAAATAAATAACTTAAAACCAGTAAATACATTTATGCTGAAAGTTCGGTAAAAGCACACCTAAAAATATACATTTAACCTTTATGTATTTCGCCAGGTTTGCGTAATGTACTAAACGAAATCGTAACGTATTCTAACTTTTTCCGACATTGTACTACAAGCATTTCTGTGAAACCCAGCCACTCTAGCAGGAAACGTTCGCTGGCCCATCCAACCAATCAGATAGCTCGGCTGTGTGAATGAATGACGTGTGAAGGTCTTGTAAAGTTCCAGTCTAACTTCCGAACGACTAGGGTACATCCGATTGTGCCAGTTACAAGACAGCGCTGCGGGACAACATTCAAGACCATCCTACAACTGTTATTTTTATCGTTATTTTTTTTTTTAATCGGAAAAAACTTAAAAACTAAATGAAAATAGTTATAAAATAGTAATTAAGTTGATTAAAAAAAGATTTTTTTTTCTGGGTAGGTGAATGTATATCAGTCGATATGTGAGTTTGACAGTGTCTTGTTAGTTCAGGGCTCATCTGTAGACAACGTCACACTCCCAGGGTGTCGGGGGTCTTGTGAGGGGGGGGGGGGGGGGTCGGAATTTTGTGACGATGTGTGACGAGGGCGATTTCTGTAAGTGTGACGACACACACTTTTGCGTTTCAGATTTAATGTTAGAAATGGAAGTTTAATTTTAGCCTTTTTTTTTCAAGTTCTTAAAACTATTAAAAGGCTGTTTTTTTTTTTTTTTTTTTAAATTGTAATAGAAATTGATTAACATACTCGATGTGATTTCAATGTCGACCGAGCTCAGAAAATATTTTGGAAAGAAATCGTTGTTTAAAAAAACAATTGCATTTTGAGGGGTTCAGTGTAGGCTGAAGGGTGACTTCATTTTCCAGGTGTGGAGTCTGGCTTTTTTGACGTTGTGTCCGGGAAGGAGGGGGGGGGGGGGGGGTAGAGATAATCGTCCAAACAGCGTGTCACCATTAACGTATAACCCTTTAACTTTAAAAAAAAAAAAAACTGACTTCAATTTTGAACTCCACACCACGATTCCTTTAGATGCAGAGGTCACTAAAACGGATGAACTCTACTTCAACTGTCCCATGAACCATAAAGTTCGAAAAAATACATTACTATGGTTTAACTTAAATGACTAATTATTTTAACTAAATAAATGACTACCGCTAAACCGACTTCCTATTCGCCAAGTGCGCCCACCATATTCGGTGAATTAAAAATTACAATTTGTTCTTGGAATTGTTTTGTTTCTCCTCTGTTACATAACGAACTTCCGGCTCTTGTTTTTTGGCGAGACCGCTCGGAGCGCGCGCCCCTCAGCGGGGGTTTACGCGGCTCGCTGACGTCAAACGCCATTGATAAACGAGGGAAGACGTGGAGTTTAATGGGAGATGTCCGCTTGTGATGTCACAGTCAAGGAGAGGTCATGACATGTGCAGGGTTAGAAAATCTTTGAGGAAAATAGAGGGGGGGGGGGAGTCGGAGTGGGCTGGTTTTGAACCTTGAACCCAGTGCCGGCGCCAGGTTATTTAGCGCCCTAGGCAAAACGTATTAAAACGCCCTCTTTCGCACAAATTAATTACTAAAACATATGTATAAGAAAACAATTCATTAAAAGTGACATATTAATTTATTATCAACGAGCAGATCCGCGACGAATCATACGCTGCTATTTAGTTGTTTTATTTTCTACGTTTCAGTAATTCATAATTTGAATGCTGCCACTGAAAATATTTGCTTTAAAACACTAAAACCCTCCTTTCCCCCAACCCCTACCCACCCCCCCCCCACCCCCCATGAAAGCAGCCTCCTCTTAGTTACCTCCCATAAGTTTAAAATTGTTTCAAACTAAATTATATGCCCCTAATAGCCATCACTAAACCCGGCTCTACGATTGTAAACATTTAGTGTGAACCACAGCTCACCAGGCCATGTGGGGGTGGGGGTGGTAGCGATATGCCTAGAGAGGAAGAGAGAGGGCTGCTAGGAGGCGCGCTTACAGCTTGGTGTTTTCTATCGTCTCCAAGAAGAGAATTATATATATATATATATATATATATATATATATATATATATATATATATATATATATATATATATATATATATATATATATAGATTGCATAAACGTTAAATGTAAACATCACAATCAAAATTTAAATGTCCACGAGATTACTTTGCACTTTACGACATAGCAAATTTTAAGTGCCCCCCACCCCCCCTCCCGGAGGGAAAAGTCTGGAAAAAAACACTGAATAAAAAAAAAATCTTGTAGTGTTGGGCTCTCTGCAGACCTCCCAAGGTGAGTTCCAAAACGGAACTTACTTGTTTTAATCTTGACTGTCTTTAGTTATAATTGTAAAATGTCTATATTGTGTGATTATGTAACGATTTTTTTTGTTTTTGAAAAATAAAAGGTTATAAATGTTATAGATTCCAGCCTAAAATTGTTGTATGTGAATCCTTTAGGAGGGGGTGAAAAATATGAAAAGACAATTAATTAGATGTTTACTTTACGACTAAGACTGTATGTCTACAAACATTAAATACTAGGCATGCTGCCCAGCTTCGCTTAGGCTTTCGAAACATTGAGAATTTGAATGCTTAATTAATTCGCCCGAAGGTCGGTCTACGACCTCAAGAGTTATGAAGAGGTTCCTCCGTGGACATTTTTTTCGATTTATAGCTCATATAAGGTACCGGTCAGTCTAGGTCAGTTTTGACCCCCACATCGTAGACTTTTCGGCCAACCGGCCCCCGTGTTCTGTCGCACCAAGGCAAGATCATGCCAAATTTGAAGCGCCTGCGGCGCCGGGAAGTGCCCTATCGGACACCCGACAATCTAGATCTAGATCTAGATTCCTAAAAGAATTTTTTTTTAAGTTTAGCCCGAGCATAATAAAAAAGAATACATTAACCAAGTTGACTTGCTGTGTCTCGAACCCGCACCACCTGCGTGGTTTAATGTACACTAACATCTCCGCTATTTAGGCACCTTATAAAATACGGAGAATGAAACAGGTATTTTAAAATCTTAACTTACGCGAATATGCCTATTCTTTCAAATTAATTTTTTATCCCAAATTAGCCAGTTCCAAACAAAGATTTTGTATAAAATAAATAAGTCTTGAAATAGTTTAGTCCTAATATAGAAATTTATTTTTGGAATTGATTTTAGAGAAGTTAGAGTCTAAATCTAGATCTTAGCGTCTACGTCTAGATCTAGTTATTGCGTAGATTTAGATTTAGTCTAGATCTAGAATCTCTAGATCTAGAATCCAAATACATAAAATAAATTTTATGAGTTTAGGCCGGAAAAATTGTATTGTATACATTTCATAGTGTACGTAGATCTAAATCAAATTTGAATGAAATAGTACATTTCTTTTCATTCTAAACTCGGCAGATGACGTCATTAGTTAATGTATAAGCAATAGTGACGTCACAGTTTTATGCGTTCTTTTTCACATATATTAATGCTTTTCCGGTTGCATAAATAATACTGTTTCTCTACATTCGAATACGCCTTTAATTTTTATTTTTCTTCTTTAACTAAAATTGTGGTTATACATTTAAAACATCTAACATATTATTTTCAACAAAAGTCCGTAAAAAGTTCTTCATATATCGCTGCCGATTCTGACGTGATGTCCGGCGAAAATATTTTGCGGACAGACAGAGAGAGAGAGAGAGAGAGATGTGCGAACGTGGGGATTTATATATTAGGATGTAAACATTTAGTGTGAACCACAGCTCACCAGGCCATGTGGGGGTGGGGGTGGTAGCGATATGCCTAGAGAGGAAGAGAGAGGGCTGCTAGGAGGCGCGCTTACAGCTTGGTGTTTTCTATCGTCTCCAAGAAGAGAATTATATATATATATATATATATATATATATATATATATATATATATATATATATATATATATATATATATATATATATATATATATATATATATATATATAGATTGCATAAACGTTAAATGTAAACATCACAATCAAAATTTAAATGTCCACGAGATTACTTTGCACTTTACGACATAGCAAATTTTAAGTGCCCCCCACCCCCTCCCCCCCCCCCCTCCCGGAGGGAAAAGTCTGGAAAAAAACACTGAATAAAAAAAAAATCTTGTAGTGTTGGGCTCTCTGCAGACCTCCCAAGGTGAGTTCCAAAACGGAACTTACTTGTTTTAATCTTGACTGTCTTTAGTTATAATTGTAAAATGTCTATATTGTGTGATTATGTAACGATTTTTTTTGTTTTTGAAAAATAAAAGGTTATAAATGTTATAGATTCCAGCCTAAAATTGTTGTATGTGAATCCTTTAGGAGGGGGTGAAAAATATGAAAAGACAATTAATTAGATGTTTACTTTACGACTAAGACTGTATGTCTACAAACATTAAATACTAGGCATGCTGCCCAGCTTCGCTTAGGCTTTCGAAACATTGAGAATTTGAATGCTTAATTAATTCGCCCGAAGGTCGGTCTACGACCTCAAGAGTTATGAAGAGGTTCCTCCGTGGACATTTTTTTCGATTTATAGCTCATATAAGGTACCGGTCAGTCTAGGTCAGTTTTGACCCCCACATCGTAGACTTTTCGGCCAACCGGCCCCCGTGTTCTGTCGCACCAAGGCAAGATCATGCCAAATTTGAAGCGCCTGCGGCGCCGGGAAGTGCCCTATCGGACACCCGACAATCTAGATCTAGATCTAGATTCCTAAAAGAATTTTTTTTTAAGTTTAGCCCGAGCATAATAAAAAAGAATACATTAACCAAGTTGACTTGCTGTGTCTCGAACCCGCACCACCTGCGTGGTTTAATGTACACTAACATCTCCGCTATTTAGGCACCTTATAAAATACGGAGAATGAAACAGGTATTTTAAAATCTTAACTTACGCGAATATGCCTATTCTTTCAAATTAATTTTTTATCCCAAATTAGCCAGTTCCAAACAAAGATTTTGTATAAAATAAATAAGTCTTGAAATAGTTTAGTCCTAATATAGAAATTTATTTTTGGAATTGATTTTAGAGAAGTTAGAGTCTAAATCTAGATCTTAGCGTCTACGTCTAGATCTAGTTATTGCGTAGATTTAGATTTAGTCTAGATCTAGAATCTCTAGATCTAGAATCCAAATACATAAAATAAATTTTATGAGTTTAGGCCGGAAAAATTGTATTGTATACATTTCATAGTGTACGTAGATCTAAATCAAATTTGAATGAAATAGTACATTTCTTTTCATTCTAAACTCGGCAGATGACGTCATTAGTTAATGTATAAGCAATAGTGACGTCACAGTTTTATGCGTTCTTTTTCACATATATTAATGCTTTTCCGGTTGCATAAATAATACTGTTTCTCTACATTCGAATACGCCTTTAATTTTTATTTTTCTTCTTTAACTAAAATTGTGGTTATACATTTAAAACATCTAACATATTATTTTCAACAAAAGTCCGTAAAAAGTTCTTCATATATCGCTGCCGATTCTGACGTGATGTCCGGCGAAAATATTTTGCGGACAGACAGAGAGAGAGAGAGAGAGAGATGTGCGAACGTGGGGATTTATATATTAGGATTGCAATCTACAACGGTTACTGATGTATTTGTTTTTCTACTTGATAATGCTAAAAAAACTACCAAACTATTTTGTTTAGAACTTAAGCTCTATATAATTTTTTTCAATAACTGGAAGTTGTATTTATATGTAAGCGGTCAAACTAAGGTGCATGAATTTGAAATGAATGTAAAGTTAAGCAATGAATTATCTCCCATTTGAAAATAAAAAAAAATTATTCAAGGGAAATAACTTTCACAAGAATTGCTAAATTAATCAATTGTAACTAAGACATGTTTGAAAAACACAATAAAACGCTCTAAATTTTATTACATAATAATTATAACAAATCTTTTATATTAGCTATGTAACCTTGTAAAAACAATATATTTTACGTATTGAATACTTAACTGTATGTTTTGTTTGAAATTTTAAAAATGTTAGCTTTATTATACATACTTCTATTCAATTTTGATGACTGCGTTTCGATTTGTTTTTTAGGTACTTTGAACATAATATTAAATTTTGGATCCCCTACTAAATAAAGGGATGTCTTTAAAAAAATCAAACACGGGTAACCGTTTTAGACCAGGGGTCGGCAACCTGCGGCTCGCGAGCCGTATGCGGCTCTTTTGATATCAAGATGCGGCTCTCCAGCTCCTTGAACAAATACTAATAATCTTAATAAAAAATAAAATGTTTGAAATGGAAAAAATGTTAGTGGCTCCTTAAAACCAGGGAAATTTTGAAAATTTTAACTTTTGGCTCTTCCGCTTCAAAAGGTTGCCGACCTCTGTTTTAGACATTGCTAGAATTATTAATTAAATTAAAAAAAATTATTTGGAAAATCAAAGTTTACGGTTAGTTATAAATTCCATCCTATTTAATATATATATATATAAATACTTTAACACTTTAAGAGTGGTAATATAGATTCCTAAAAAACTAAAGATTTTTCAACTAGAGAACGCCTACCTTTCTTTATAGTGTGTTTTGTACTGAATTGAAATAATCTAACTTACGATAAACTCGACTACTCGATGTACTCTACTACATTCACAACACAAATCAAACTTCGATACCTAAAAATAACTAGATTCGATGCTCCAGAACTACGACACCAAGCTCTACAAACGGTGCTCCCAATCAACAACGATTTCACTGGACCTACAACTACACTTAAACAGTCAATATAATTCGATACCTTAATACCACAAGAATCAATAATCCCGAATCCAGAACTACGATACTTCATCACCTACATTCTCATTTCTCTACTAATAATCAGATTCCACTAGACCTTCAACTACACAACAGCCAAATAAAAAATACGACACTTAAACACTTAGATACTTTATACTTACTAAGTATATCAGCAACAGCCTTCCGCTGTTACTCCCAAATCTAAACGATTCATCAAAACTTATCAAACAAGTGACAATACTTTGAACACTCCGTCATTATACAAAACCAGGACATATTTCTAATTCAAAGTAAGAGAAAACGAGACTTACAAGCCCTATTAAAAAGTTCGAAATTTAAATTACGAACTTATTTAGATCGTTTTCTACAACAATCATATGATACCAAATTAAAAAGGCAAACTGACTGGTAAAAAGCGCCCCGACCTTTCCAACTTAGGGAGGTGGGTTGCATTTTCACCATCGCGAATAAATATAGTATATAGGCCTATATAGACCTAATATTGGGGTGGGGTTGCATTTTCACCATCGCGAATAAATATAGTATATAGGCCTATATAGACCTAATATTGGGGTGGGGTTGCATTTTCACCATCGCGAATAAATATAGTATATAGGCCTATATAGACCTAATATTGGGGTGGGGTTGCAAAATTGATAGGTCGTCCTAGGTGCCTAAATAGATCGCTACTCCTTTATAAAAGTTATTAATTATTAGGTACTTTTCGATAATAGCGATTAAACCTTTTGCGCCCCCCCCCCCCCCCCTCGGGATGGCGCCCTAGTCGACCGCCTATTTCGCCTTATAGGTAGCGCCGGCCCTGCTTGGAACATAGGGATGTTAGTAGATTTGACACTATATAAAATACCTTTCGAGTTTTTTCCCCAAAAATGTCCTAGTCCATTATGTCGCGTTATGGGACGAAGTGGCCGAGCGGTAGGGAGCTGGACTGCTAGTCTCGAGTTCGAATCCGGGTTCAAGTCAGTAGACCGTCCCTGAGTCCGTCCAACTGATGGTTACCGAACTAAGGTTAGGGAAAGTAAAGGCGGCTGAGCATAGTGATGACCACACTATCCCTTCATATGCCGAGGTCACAGAAACAAGTGAACTCTACTTCACTTGCCCCGTAGTCCGTCATGTTTGAAAGGAAACTTTACTTTTTTCTTACACTGTCGCGTTTAAAGAAAAATATATTATTGTTTTTATACCATTTAGGTCGGTTAGCGTTATATTTACGATAACAGTTTTAATAGCATGGTTAGAATCGCACGCAAATGACGACACGTTGTTTTGTTAACTTAGCACCTACCCACTCATTATCAACAAGTCATCGCACATCTAACAAAAAGGCGCCCCACCCCATGTAAAAAATGACGACATAGTTCAGCCTACCCCCCTCTCCCCCCCCCCCCCCCCCCCCCGGTTGCAACTTGTCAAAATGTCTCTTTATTTGATTTTTTTAGCTTGATAGAAATGATAGAATGTCGTTTGACACTGTTTGAAACCACCCGCCCTTCACCTTCATTCAATGTTTCGGACTTTTTTTTTGTTTAGGGAGTGGGGGGGGGGGGGGGGGGGGGGTCACTTGAAACTTTCGTGGGTCCATTCAGATTAGTCCTTCAAAACAACTAACCGATGGAGTTAACAGTAGTTTATGCAACTGGAAGACGTCATACACTTAACAACAAGACGGTCACGTGACAACAAAACTAGCTGGTTGGAGATTTTATGTGGGCAGGGAAAGACATTAGTCGCATGTCATGTGCGTCTGTGTGTATGGTGACACATTCGTCTTGTCTGACGCTGCACGTAGCAGCCGTGGGCTTAGTGGCGACAGCTACGTGCTGTCTGTCTGACATGACATATGCTGACATGGCATATGCTGTCTGACATGACATATGCTGTCTGACATGACATATGCTGTCTGACATGACATATGCTGTCTGACATGACATATGCTTTCTGACATGACATATGCTGCCTGACATGACATATGCTGTATGATATTACATATGCTGTCTGATATGACATCTGCTGTCTGATATGACATATGCTGTCTGACATGACATGACATATGCTGTCTGACATGGCATATGCTGTCTGACATGACATATGCTGTCTGACATGGCATATGCTGTATGACTGACATGGCCGTCACTGCACGTATAGAGAGTGTGGCTTGTGACAACAGCTACGTGCTGTCTGACATGACATATGCTGTCTGACATGACATATTCTGTCTGAAATGACATAAGCTGTCTGACATGACATTACCGTGTAGCTAGTGACAACTACGCGTATTACTGACATAACAGTCTAGATAGTGACGACAAATACTTGTCAATCTGACATGACATGCTGTCTGACTGTCATGACCGTGTAGCTAGTGACGACAAATACGTGTATTACTGACACGACAGATGCTGTTTGATGTTGCACGTAGCTAGCGTGTAGGTAGTGACGACGAATTTATGACGAATTCCGTCTGTCCGACATAACAGTTGCTGTCTGACTGACATAAAGATGCTGTATGACTGACATAAGTGGGAAGGAGTGGTCTTGCGGTAGAGAGCCGTAAGTCTCGAGTTTGAATCCGGGTTCAAGTGAGTAGACCGTCCCTGAGTCCACCCAACTCTGATGGGTACCTAACTCAGGTTAGGAAAAGTAAAGGCGGCTGGGCTTAGTGTTGACCACACTATCTCTTTATATGCCGAGGTCACAGAATCAAGTGAACTCTACTTCACTTGCCCCATAGACCTTCAGGTTTGAAAGGGAAACTTTACTTTTTTTACTTTTTTATGACTGGCATAACAAATGCTGCATGACTGGCATGACAGATGCTGCATAAAACAACCAGCGTTGCCTACTATGTAGGCGTACGACGAAGAAGGCTGTACTAAGCAAATCTACTTCCGACACAGTTGGGGTCAAAACAGTCCGTATTCATGTAACCAGGATCATAAAGTGAGGGGCCGTAGGAGGTAAAGATTATTCTTTACCATTTGTTATTATACTTAGTTTTTGTTGTTGTGTAATGAGAAAACTATAAATGTGACGACTAGGCTATTTTTTGACACTAGTTTGGTAGGCGTCTCGACAACTGGCGAAAACTTTAGTCAGTGGTTATTAGGTTTAAATGCAGTGTGCTGTAATTTGATTAACAATATATTAATAGAGCTACACTCAAAGTTTAATTTTATTGTTCGTCCATTTTTTTTTTGTCAAATGTCATTTTTAAAATTCTGTATAACTTATTATATGATTTACATTCGTTTTACCAGCATTTATTTTTTTTAAACTCTTATATCAAATTCAAAACACCGTATCCTACCAGCCACAACGAATGAGCCAAGGCAAATTGTCGCAGGAAAACGTCACACACTAACACCAACACAAAGTGAGACGCACTAAAAAAAGACGTACGCCAATAAGAAACATTTTATGAGTCACAAGCGACTCACTTAGAAAGAGCCACATTCAAATAGTAAATAGCCACACACAGCCACATCGAAAAAGCCGAACGCAGAGGCGTAGCTAGGGGGGGGGGCATAAGTCCCCGAGCGCCGACTTTCGGGGGCACCAAAATGGGTTGGAATACAAATTGAAAGTTTGAGGGGAAGGGGGGGTACAAATCGAAAGATTGTCCCCAGGCGCCGGGAAGGGTCACTAAGCCTCTGGCCGAACGCAAAGGACACTGGTATAACTCACATTACGGGCTAGTGTTGGGGTTTGATTTTTTGTTAGGCAACCTACATGCAACTGGAACGGCGTGGTCTTAGGGTAGAGCATACGACTGCTTATTCGAAAGTCTCAAGCTCGGATTCCCCTCAATAATATTCGAAAATGTACTTTACTACATGCAACTTTGATGGCGTTGGAATGTCTAGCGATGACAACGTGCCCCATAACAAAAAAAAAAAGTATTCTAGTGACTTCAAACCTCCACTTATTTGTCATGATTAATTTTCACTATTTTCATAGCCCCCTCCCCCTCCATAGCCGGCCCTCCCGCCCCAGAGAATTGACCCATAGAAGCCACATCGTTTCGCCCTGTTCCACTCGACCTTTTTCCGAATTTCCAGGGCACTCATGTGTGACGTCAAGAAGGCCAGGGCCGTGTAACCTTACCCGTAGCAGGCTGTTTACGTAACCTCACTGATTTTATTCTTTGCGTCTACACCTGACTGATTTTCCGAATAGTGAACATTTTTGTGTGAATGTTTTTAATGAACATTTTTGTGTTTAAGGGGATATGCGCGGAAAAAAATCACAAAATTTCTTGTTTTTCGTCATGATGGGTTTCTTGCACTTTTGGATACTTTGTCCATTTTTGTATAAAGAAAATTATAACTTTAAAGAGAAAAAATATTTTATGTGTTTGATTTACGATTTTTATGACCCTATTAATTAAAAAATAATAAAATTTTGCCAATCTTACAAGCGCTCTATAAAAAGTTTTTTATCCGTCATTATATTGTATTTGACATCATTGGAAAGCTGGATTTCTCATGTATCTAATAAACCTAATTTCAATCATCTCGGAAACACCCAAAGCTTACAATCGGCTTTGCAGTTTACACAGATATGGTACTTTCCTGACCTAGTTTTCGTTACTTTTTGCTGTTTTTCTCAGTTCGCCGGTTTTTAACACTAAAAAGCCTACTACTTTTTTATTTATTAAACAATGCCAACCATATTTTCAGTAAATGTTCTTGATGCGAAAATACAACTTTTGTCACGAGGGAATTGTGATTGCTTTCATGGAAAAAAAGTATTTGGTAATTAATATGCACATTTTGAAACTTTTGAATACTAAAAAGGGTACGATTTTTTAGACCTTGTAAAATTCTTACTAGTAATTATTTCAAAAAGTTGTCGTGACAAAAGTTTTAATATATACTGAAATATAAGCAGTTTAAATTTTATTGCTATAGGTGCATAAATAAAAAAGCCTTAGTATTTTTAAAAGTACCGAAAAATTCAAAATGGCGGAGGTTTTTTGGGTTTCCATGACAACCAAAATTGTTTTCGACCCTTTTTTTTGCTGTTTAATACTTACTTTTATATGCCAAATATGATAAAAGTATTCAAAAGGCTTTAGATAGTAAACTGTAAATAATAATCATTAAAAAAGTTTTAAAAAACCCACGTTTTCTGATTGAACTAAAAAGTAGAAAATAAACGCTATACATCACAATAATGCAAGCGAACACTCTACTATAAGCGATGAAAAACGTGGGGCGCCGAAGTAAAAGTTATATTACTATTGATTAGATAATACTATTGACTTTTATTAGGGAGCTTGTAGAGAGTCAACAGTATTAGAAACTGTAAGAAAATCACGGCGCCCCACGTTTTTGATCGCTTATAGTAGAGTGATCGCTTGCATTATTGTGATGTATAGCGTTTATTTTCTACTTTTTAGTTCAATCAGAAAACGTGGGTTTTTTTAAACTTTTTTAATGATTATTATTTTTTACTTTTTAGTCTTTGTTTGTTTGCATTAAAATCTTGCTATCGATTTTATCTTTTCACTTTTTTTGGGTAAACGAAGACAACTCGTAAAAAGTCAACTCGTAAAAAGACAACTCGTAAAAAGACAACTCGTAAAAAACACGTTGTGTTAACACATAGATTTGAACCCGTGTCGAGTGGGATAGCAATCGTGTGCCCAACCACTCGACCATATCGTCTCCCCCAAACTGGCCTACCTCCTGTAACTTTAAACTCGGTTCAAACTAAATTATCTGCCCCTAAGCCTGTGGCGATTTGGGATCGTTCGCTTCACTGCGCGCGAGGTACGCGTCGCTCGTTTTTTTTCTAATGGCTCGCAGAGGATAATTATATATATAGATTATATAGCGGTCTAAAATGCTCAATAAAATGTTTCCTTTGATCAATTTAGTAATAATAACAATTGAATATTCAATGGTCATCCAAAAGAAAGCTTCCCTGAAAATTTCAGCGCGCTAGCTAACTGGGAAGTGCCAGAAATTTCGATCGCAAGATTTGATTGGAAAGACAAACAAACACAGAAAGACACAGAGAAAGCAAGTTAAAGAAAACGTGGGAAAAATAGAAAAAAACATAGCATATCCCCTTAAGGTTCTTAGTGATCACTGACGTGGATTTTCCATTCCGCGTGACCACTGTTCACGACACGTGATCTACAAAACGCTTGACGACGCCGAAGCTCCGGACACTATTTTACAGACCAGTATTGTCGCGTGATCGTAAGGTGGAAGTTGTGGTAGAAATCGTCTGGCTGGACTTAGTAGTAGGGATCGCCGTACTGGACGCAAATGCAGGGGTTTTCCTCAAATAATGACACAGTATTTGAAGGCAGTTATCGGGGACGTTGTGCTTGACGTAATTGCAGGGGTACTGGACGTAGTTACAGGGGTCTTCCTCCAGTAACGTCAGGGTACGTTCAAGGGTCGTCCTCATATAATGTCACGCCCATGGACGTAGATGTAAGGGTCGACAAATAACGTCACGACGATGTGACCAATGTTTCCAAGACTTAAAACAATATAACTGAACATAAACTTTGAACAGGGGTATTCGTACTACTACTGGTGTCTGAAAATAGACTCTTCCAAACATCGGTGTGTTGGGTTACTAGTAGTTATAAGTATTGTAACTTCGGTCTTTGTATCAGGGTCAGAACTTCGGGTTAGGGTTAGGGGTTATATGGTTATGGACTAAAATTCGGGTTTGTGTCAACGTCACGCCAAAGCGTGAGTTATCCTTAACTGAGTCACGTCATTGAACAAGGGAAGTAAACGTTCAAAATCCTGATGCTGTTGCGTCCCTTTAACAATTAAATTTGAGGAGTAAAATCGTTCAAATATTAACCCCCTTGAAATTACATTTCTGAGAGTCTGGTATTTTTCCAGGTGCCCACGGCACCAGAGCTATCTCCTTACCAAATAACCAGTAGCGTAGTGAGGGGGGGGGGGGGGCGGGGGGGGGGGGGACATATGTCCCCGGGCGCCGACCTTAGGGGGGGGGCGCCAAATTGAAAGTTTGAGGGGGGGGGGGTGCAAATGAAAAGTTCGAGGGGGGGGGGGGTGCAAATCGAAAGTTTGAGGGGGGGAGGGGGGTGCAAATGAAAAGTTCGAGGGGGGGTGCAAATCGAAAATTTGCTCTCGAGGGGGCGCCAAATTGGAAGTATGTCCCCGGGCGCCGGGAAGGGTCGCTACGCCTCTGCAAATTACAACTTTTTGTCGCATCTGCAATCGGTCGATCTAATTCAAACACTTTAAAAAATGTTTCGTTTCTTTAAGGCCACTGTATGTCAGTTTTCGGTCACTTAAAAACTCCATTATTGAAATGACTCAAATTTTCCCGTTAAGAAGAGAATGGGTCACGTCAACTGAGAGTTAACTTTCAGCTGTGGGTCACGTTTAGAAAACATTTTAACACATGTTCTGTGAAGTTAATCTTCGTAAATCGTTACAGTTTGTGTCTGTCTCCGTCCTTAGATCCCATACGATGATGTCCTTGTGTACAGACGCTAGGCTGGCTTGTATGACGCTCAACGTTTAATGTTACCACGTCGGAAATCTGTTATACTCCCAACATAAGACAGTTTTTTTGGAACAAGGGACATAACTTTTGTTTGCAAAAGGGACATAACTTTTTGTTTAGAAAAAAAATGACATAACTTTTCGTTTGGAAAAAGGGGACATAACTATTTATTTGGAACAAGGAACATAACGTCTCATTTTAAAAGAGGAGCTTTACTTTTATTTTCTTTTTTAAAAGAAGAAATCGTTTTAAAGAAGAGAATTTTATTTATAGCTAGTTAGACAGCTTTTACTTTCAACAAGACCAGAACTTTTTATGTTGAGATAAGCCATGTACTCTCCTAATTTTATCAATGTACACTAATATTCATTTGGAACAGCAAATAAAATAAATAAATAAAAAAAAAAAATTAAAATAAAATAAAAAAAAAAAAATTAAAAAAAAAAAAAAAAAAAAAAAAAAAAAAAAAAATATTTATGTTGAATACTAACATAATTTTGTTATTTGAGAAAAAATATGATAGAACTCTCCATATAAAAAAAAATTGAAGCACACGATAGAGCTTTACAATACTTGAACGCCTACCAAATGAACCCATTAGAAATTATCATTCTACTATTATTAACGCTAATGAATTTTTACACTAGCCCTTACTTTAAACCAAACTACTAAACATAACAACAATACTGTTCAGAAGGAACACGCTAGTTCTAAATACTTTACTCTCGAAACTAAAGGTTGATGATTTTTTTTGTATAAACCAACACTATCGTCAACAGCTACAAAATACGTCACTGATACACGGTGAATTATTACCCTTAACAAGGGCGTTCACTCCAAGTATGAACGTTTTTAATGACACTCATTGTTGGAGTTAGCTTAAGCAATGGCGTGGTTTCTTGAAGGTTAAATGAAGACGTTGTTTTTAAATGTGGCTCTTGTGGTTAAACTTGGTTTTTAAGGTTTAACCTAACCGTTATGGTTAAATCAAACCGCAGTCTTGTTCGGGAAGAGGTGTTAATTTATTCTAGGTTTGTCACAATAAATAATTAATGGGATAATCCTAACAAACATTTGGATGAGATCCTCATCCTCATCTCTAAACTTCAGGTTTAATCTATACTAAACGAATTAGATTTTATCGTTGGGACTTAAGACCCTAACGCAATATTTGGGACTCAAGACCCTAACCCAGTATTTGGGACTTTAGACCCTAACCCAATATTTGGGACTTAAGACCCGAACCAAATATTTAGGACTTAAGACAAACCCAACATTTGGGACTTACTTTACCTTATATTTGGGACATAAGACCTAACGTAATATTTTTTGGCTTACGACCATAACTTTAACATAGGAATTTGAGAACCTAACCTAAACTTGGGTATTTTAGACCTAACCCAAACTAAAAACTGGGACCCTAACTTAAAATTTAGATGTGTACCTTAACATGTACAAGACGACTTGAAGCATCAAATTAACTATTGGATTCGAACGATTCCCCTCAACACTCGGACCTATGACACTGTATCGCTATTCCAGACACCTAACTCCACCGATATACAGTACTTGCTGTAGTGATAATACTCTTACAATACTTTATGAAACGTGACCTTTCCACGTGACCTTTCCACGTGACCTTTCCACGTGATCCAGTCACGTGACCCGTCTTCCACTGGATGCAGTGTTAGAATGGTTTCAATTAATATGCACTCCATTCCGGAGATAAATTCACAATCTCTCTATACATTCCCCGGCAAGGACTTTGGTCTGGTAAAATTTTCCACTCCGAGTTGTATTTTTATGGGTGGGGTGGTGGGGGGTGGGGGGTGGGGACGGTGTCTGGATCATATGGCACACAATAAGGTGACCTTCACGGCCTGGTCACGTGGGTTAGACGTGTGTGTGTGTTTAATATCTCCACTCTCCACGAGACACCCCCCCCCCCCCCCCTGAGATAAGTTAAAGTTCCGACATAAACCAAATATGTGTTAAGTGAAAAGAAACAATTTTAAATATTTCAAGTACAATTTCAACCTCTTTCAATAAAAAAAAGTAAAGATTCCTCTTTAGACCTAACGATCCATTGGGCAGATGAAGTAGAGTTCATATGTTTCTTGACCTAGGCATGCCCAGCCGCCTTTACTTTCCTTAACGTGAGTTAGGTACCCATCAGAGTTGGGTGGACTCAAGTACGTTTCACTAGCTTTAACCCGGATTCGAACTGGAAACTATCGGGTTAGCGGTCTAGCGCTCCACCGCTAGGCCACGCCGTCCCACCAATGTCTTTCAATAGTCTTACCTAAAGTCTTGAGTTCGGTACCAGAATTTAACTTGATGTCATTTCGCATGTGTCATTCTACCCCTCTAACGTAGCCTACCCATTCTTTAAGTAAAGAAATAATGCTCACACTGAAGTCTTATAGTCTTTGTTTTGCATTTCTGGGATCGTTTATGGAAATGAAATTTAAAAAACAACAACACATTGCATGGAAGTTTGCTACTTTCTTCTAGAAAATCAAACTGTAGGTGTTAAATTGAAGGTGGGGGGGGGGGGGGGGGTGCGGCCGCACCTTGTGACGCCCGTCCTTGTGACGCCACTACCACTACCAACAATACAACCATCTAGCCGGATACAACGGAGGCGGAGTTAAGCACGTCATTGTTTCCATGTATTCGCACAGCGACGTTCATGGACGTTAAGCGAAAAGTGGTTCACCCAGTATCACTTGACCTAATTAAAACAGTCGCTTTTTTTGTGTGTATAAGTTGGACTTTGTCCGGCCATTGTAGCTATTTTTATCCTATTGTTTCCAAATGTTTCTTTTTTAAAGTGCGATAGAGACGTGGAGATATCTACGCATTTCCTTGAACTTTGACCCTAAGGGCGTCGATGGTTGTTCAGCGGAATAGTGTGAGCTCTTGGAAAAACTGGCGGAGTTTTTTTTTTTCACATGAAACCCTTGAACTTAGGGATACAACTCACACGTTAGTCATATGCAAATTGTAGTAGTGGTACTCATACAATGAGAACAGGTAACGGAAATAGTGTACGCACGGCGCAGACCAAGCCACAATAATGAAATCTTTTTTTAAAGGGTAGTTAGACTACTGTCTTATCTAGGATTTCTACACTATGTTTCTACCCTTGGCGTTTCAATAACACACTTTGACAATATGGCTGTGTTCGTGGAAAAATTGTAGAAAATAGGAAACGAAACAAATCTATAAATTAACCTCTAACTCAAGTCCTTCAATGGCTTAATTTTTATTCTGAATTTAATCTTAAACCTGATGTTGCAAACAAATACAACTGCTTTTTTCCCAACTGACCATTGTTAGACACTCGAAATAGTAAGAGGAATCATTTATATGTATATATATATATATATATATATATATATATATATATATATATATATATATATATATATATATATATATATATATATATATATATATATATAAAAACTGTAATTGTATGGCCAAATCATACTAAAGTTCCCATGGCCAGGTGTATCCTGGTCCATCTGTCCTCAGTCTATTTATAGACGAGTTCATGCACTCGACAATAGGTTGTGGGCGTGTAGCATTAACATTCTTGTAAACATCTGCTGGGTGGCAACATATTCACATACATCCTTGCGGTGACAGGACAAATGATCTCAGACAAAATATCCCACGGACAAATGATCTCAGGACAAATGATCTCAAATGATATAATTTGTCCTTATTTCTTTTGTCCGTGAGATCATTTGTCCTTGAGATCATTTGTCCTGAGATCTTAGTCATGGAACCATCCCACCATACTATACACATACAAGTTTTTTAAATCCACTAGCCTGTGTTATCTGTCAAGAGGACACTACTTTTATAACTGTGAGGATTGTGTCATAGAGGAGGGCGTGGCTTGAGAAAGGCCAGCTCATTAGATATGTTGTTGGTTGTAGTTTCTGTGTTGTTGTTTCTGTAGGGTTGTTGTATTTCTGCATTTGTTGGACATCTTTTGTTTTTGAATATCTATGTAGTGCAGCGGTAGTGTTTGTTGTATTTATGTGGTTAATGTATTTATGTGGTTAATATATTTGTGTGGTTGTTGTATTTGTGTGTTTGTTGTATTTGCGTGGTTGTTGTATTTATGTGGTTGTTGTATTGCTGCGGCTTTGTATTTCTGTGAGTGTCGTGTTTTTTTTTGTTCTTGTATTTTAGTGATTGTTATATTTTAGTTATTTGGTTGTATATTATTAGTTGCTGATTGTTTGTGGTTGATACATATCTGCGGTTATTGTTATATTACAGAAATATGTTCACGAGTGTAATTTTAATTCTTTTTTTTTTAATTTTTAACAACTAATCATTACAACACCGTAACGACCCAATAAATCTGGAAAGCATTTCTGGAATTTTCTCCACCAACATAAAAACAACTTGTCTGTCATCTTCCCGAGTTTCAAGGCCACGGTTCCACTTGACCGGTGTTTACTAGCACCATCTACTGGACAACTATCTCAGTCATGCGTAGCCAACTGTGACAGCAACTGAGGGCAGATAATGGGGGTCGGGGCGGGGACGGTTTGACCTACACAACATGACGCATGCGGAGTTAAGACTTTCGAGCGGAGATTTCCATCAATCTAGCATCACATTATCACATAACATACGGCGCTAGGTTTACATCGTTCTACGCCCTGCTTTAACGTTAAAGGACGTAATTGTACACCCCCAACCCCCACCCCTGGATAAGTTAATGTAAAGACTATTTAAAAATATGACGAAATCCATTTCCGATTACTTTAAAACATGGTCAGGAATGGTTTGGGGATAGTTTTTTTCTTTTTTTCACATCACCCCCACGTCACCCCACAACCTCACAGAAGTGACACATCACCCCACAACCTCACAGAAGTGACACATCACCCCACAACCTCACAGAAGTGACACGTCACCCCACAACCTCACAGAAGTGACACATCACCCCACAACCTCACAGAAGTGACACGTCACCCCACAACCTCACAGAAGTGACACATCACCCCACAACCTCACAGAAGTGACACGTCAACCCACAACCTCACAGAAGTAACACATCACCCCACAACCTCACAGAAGTGACACATCACCCCATATCACCCCACAACCTCACAGAAGTGACACGTCACCCCACAACCTCACAGAAGTAACACATCACCCCACAACCTCACAGAAGTGACACATCACCACATATCACCCCACAACCTCACAGAAGTGACACATCACCCCACAACCTCACAGAAGTGACACGTCACTCCACATCACCCGACAACCTCAGAGAACTAAACTCGTGATGTTGCATGTACAACTCCTGTTAGTTTTCGCGCACCGGTTGAATACATCATGTTTTTATTTGACCTGCTTTAGTTTGACCATAGGATTTTTTTCTCATCCATGTTTCCTTGTGTTAGCTATCACAAGATCCCCTGGAAAAGTTTGGATGTTAAGGTCGGGGTGGGGGGTAGGGGGGGGGGGGGAGTTTGGGGTAGGGGAGGTTGTAGGGTTAATGAAGGCAGGGGATAGTGTAGTGGGGTAGGGGTAGTGCTATATTAATACAGGCAGGGGGATGGTGGAGGTTAGGGTTGGGGGGTTGGGCTCTGTGTTTTTTCCCCTCCTCATTGAGGATAAAAATAATAATTTAAGTAACCTACAATATTTATCTAGTTTGTGTCGATGATTTCTGATTTGCTAATTTACCTCAGACAATACTAATCTGTTAATCCAAAATTTATTTGCTACCATTAGCCTTCTCACTATGTCTTATGTATCTCACCCGACAGTAAGGCTAACCCATTAGAACGAACTGGCAAGACTACCATGTACAGCTACACTTTATCTACACTATAAGCTAAACTTAACCCACTGTACCCCACTGTACCCCACAATACCCCACTGTACCCCACTGTACCCGACAACCACATTTTCCTGCACAATCCCTCCCCCACATTACCCCCACCCCCAAGTATTGCTATCATGAATGTATACCCCTTCTATAAACGAGTGCACTCAATGCTTGACTCAGTTAACTCACTGTACCTCACCCCCACACACCACGTCCCCCCCCCCACAAACATCCCCCTCAACTATTGCTATTATAAATGTATACCCCTTCTATAAACGAGTGCACTTAATGCTTGACTTAGTTAACCAACTGTACCTCACCCCGACTTAGTTAACCAACTGTACCTCACCCCCCCATCAACTCTCCCCCCTCCCTCAAACACACGCACATCCCCCCCAACTATTGCTATCACGAATGTATACCCCTTCTATAAACGAGTGCAGTTAATGCATGACTTAGTTAACTCACTGTACCTCACCCCCCCCCCCACACACACACACCCCGCCCCCCACACACATTCCCCCCCAACTATTGCTATCATGAATGTTTACCCCTTCTATAAACGAGTGCAGTTAATGCATGACTTAGTTAACTCACTGTACCTCACCCCCCCCCCCCCACACACACCCCGCCCCCCACACACATTCCCCCACAACTATTGCTATCATGAATGTGTACCCCTTCTATAAACGAGTGCAGTTAATGCATGACTTAGTTAACTCACTGTACCTCACCCCCCCCCCCCCCCACACACACACACCCCGCCCCCCACACACATTCCCCCACAACTATTGCTATCATGAATGTTTACCCCTTCTATAAACGAGTGCAGTTAATGCATGACTTAGTTAACTCACTGTACCTCACCCCCCCCCACACACACACCCCGCCCCCCCCCCCACACACATTCCCCCACAACTATTGCTATCATGAATGTTTACCCCTTCTATAAACGAGTGCAGTTAATGCATGACTTAGTTAAGCCGCTGTGTACCCCTTCTATAAACGAGTGCAGTTAATGCATGACTTAGTTAAGCCGCTGTGTACCCGGACCTCTAATCCAACCGTCAACTTTTTAGTTCTAAATATAGACTGTCGATTCCCTACACAGGGCTAACTATAACAAAAACCGACCCACTGTACTAGCAGAAATACCCGGATAGTTTTCAGCCTGCCAAGTACCGGGACAGTCTCACCTTTTATTATTGGAGCCCTGTGTTTTTTACATTCGTCTGATAATGCCAACAAAATGGAATGTTCTTATAAAAGGGGTGTGAGGTTGTAGACTTCATATATAAAACTAGCTAACGTCAACACTGTAAATGTATTATGTATGTATTAAATTATTATAGTCAGATAACTCAAGTCCTGCCAATGTAGTACCACGGCCCTAATCTAAATTCAGGACCTAACCATAATGCAATGTTTCTTTCAGAATTTTCAGAGGAGCGGACTAAATTTTCCTGGGGGGTGGGGGGGGGGTGAGGGTGGGGGGGACGACGACGACGACGGGACAATGGTAAAAGTATGTATTTTCTGTATAAATTCCATTTAGTTCGGAGGGGGGGGGGGGTAGACGGTACAAGAGATGCCTGGTAGAAACCGATCATAATCCCGGAGTTACGAGACTACATAGAACTATTTTTGGAAGGATCCCTTATCAGACTACTGATGTATACAAGTACCCAGACATTAAAATAAGGCTTAGCAATGATTTATTGCTAGACAATGGTAGATAAAATATTCACTAGGTTCAGGTCTTAGATTGTAGGTGTTTGCATGTTTTGTTATCTATATGGGGCACTACCCCACCCACTTTAAAGTGTGGGAAAGGGCGGGAGGACGTGATAGATGTACTCAAGCCTTTAAACCTAACCCTAAGCCCTTTATGGGACACCACCCCCACCCAATTTAAAGTGTGGGACGGGGCACTCAAGCCTTTAAACCTAACCCTAAACCCTTTATGGGACACTACCACGCCCAATTTAAAGTGTGGGACAGGGCGAGAGAGTACGTGATAGAGGTACTCAATCCTTTAAACCTAACCCTGAGCTTTTATGGGACACCACCCCACCCACTTTAAAGTGTGGGACGGGGCACTCAAGCCTTTAAACCTAACCCTAAGCCAAATATTTACTAAACTTATATGAGTGTCATTGTTGGGTGTATACAAAATCCTAATTCGATAATTTCATTTTAATGTGGGCTTCGATTGTTCAACCTAGATAAGTATCAAGCCCATATAAACACAGACATTTACTGTGTTTTAAAAATAAAAATGTCAGTGATAAATTAATGACTGAAATCCTGTATGTTTTTTTTTTGTTTAAATTTTAGACATTTGTGATTTAAATCAGTTTACATTGGTACGTCGACATACGAGTGCCCTGACATACAGGATTTTTTTTCTAGATGCTAGCCGTCAAGTGAGCTATGTTTAGCTTTGACATAAGATAAAAAATGGACATAAGAGCAACATAACTTGACAAAAAGCAAAATTTGAGTTTACAAGAAACCGGATAAGTGGATAAAACAATTCGTGGAAAAGAAACAACCCTAAAATGTTTCAACTGGTCTTGCAACAGAGCTGTTTATTGACACTTGCCCATGTCCGCAACATTATGAAAGTAAAGAATAAACAAAGCTCTTTTGAGAGTTTTTTTTTTTAGTGAGGAAAACATCTACTTGGGTGTTGTTTTGTTTTCTAAACACGTTTTTCTAATTGTTATGTTAAGGAGGTTTGCAGATAATCAAAATCGTTATCAAAATACGACTTGAATCGCCAATTTTTACATTTTAACCCTGTTGTTTTGCTCCTTATTTCAGTATTCAGCTTTTTTCAACAGCGGCCCGTTGTTAACCTGTTACTGACTATAAACAACCCGCATTGAGAATAACAGAATAAGAATAACAACCCATGCTTCAAGTAACCCGATTATAAACAACCCATCTGCAAACAACCTTCCCTACAAGCAACCTTCCCTACAAGCAACCCTCCCTACAACCAACCCATCTACAGACAACCCTCCCTATAACCAACCCTCCCTACAAGCAACCCTCCCTACAAGCAACCCTCCCTACAAACAACCCATCTGCAAGCAACCCTCCCTACAAACAACCCATCTGCAAGCAACCCTCCCTACAAACAACCCATCTGCAAGCAACCCTCCCTACAAACAACCCATCTGCAAACAACCCTCCCTACAAGCAACCCTCCCTACAAGCAACCCTCCCTACAAACAACCCTCCCTACAAACAACCCATCTGCAAACAACCCTCCCTACAAGCAACCCTCCCTACAAGCAACCCTCCCTACAAGCAACCCTCCCTACAAGCAACCTTCCCTACAAGCAACCCTCCCTACAAGCAACCCTCCCTACAAACAACCCATCTGCAAACAACCCTCCCTACAAGCAACCCTCCCTACAAGCAACCCTCCCTACAAACAACCCATCTGCAAGCAACCCTCCCTACAAACAACCCATCTGCAAGCAACCCTCCCTACAAACAACCCATCTGCAAGCAACCCTCCCTACAAACAACCCATCTGCAAACAACCCTCCCTACAAGCAACCCTCCCTACAAGCAACCCTCCCTACAAACAACCCATCTGCAAGCAACCCTCCCTACAAACAACCCATCTGCAAGCAACCCTCCCTACAAACAACCCATCTGCAATCAACCCTCCCTACAAGCAACCCATCTACACAAGCAACCCTCCCTACAAACAACTCATCTACAGGCAACCCTCTCTATAAGAACCCATCGCCACAGACAACCCTCTCTATAAAAACCCATCTACAAACCACTCCATCCTGCGCTACAATTCCACCGTAAAATCTATTCCCGTGTTTCCTGGAAATAAGGAGCGATGTTCTTGATACACCGTTCACAGCAAGATAAGTTTACCAAGAAAAGACTTGCTCCACACTACAGGACTAGATCTATGTTCTAGATACACAGTTCACCGCTAGATAAGTTTACCAAGAAAAGACTTGCTCCACACTACAGGACTAGATCTATGTTCTAGATACACAGTTCACCGCTAGATAAGTTTACCAAGAAAAGACTTGCTCCACACTACAGGACTAGATCTATGTTCTAGATACACAGTTCACCGCTAGATAAGTTTACCAGGAAAAGACTTGTTCCACACTGCAGGACACCGTCTCTAGAAAACCAGGATGCCGGACATTCTAGCCTGCTACAGACTCAGGTCGTCCAGGTAGAATTTAATTCCCATACGTGGTCTTTGACCGAGAAGATTTTTCCAGAAATCGTTCACGGTTGTCTGGTTTTGTGTGGGTGGTATCCGCCGTGTTAAAGGTGACATCTACCACATTTTAGATGACATCAATCATATTCCAGGTGGTATCCACGATATGACATATGTCACCCACCATATTACAGGGGACATGCACCACTTTATAGATGACATCAATTATATTTCAGGTGGCATCCACGATATGACATATGTCACCCACCATATTACAGGGGACATGCACCACTTTATAGATGACATCAATCATATTTAAGGTGGCATCCACGATATGACATATGTCACCCACCATATTACATGGGACATCCACCACTTTATAGATGACATCAATCATATTTCAGGTGACATCCACGATATGACATATGTCACCCACCATATTACAGAGGACATGCACCACTTTATAGATGACATCAATGATATTCCAGGTGGCATCAACCATATTATAGATGACATCCAAAACATTATAGATGTCATCCACCATATTACGAGTAACATCTCCCATTCTCCCATATTATTTCAAAAACCTAATACTCCAAGATGAACTTTTTATTCCTACTTCCTTCCCTATTCCCCCCCCCCCCCCCAATTAAAAAATATTACAGATTTAATTATTTAAAAACAATATAACTTAAACAAGTCAACAACAGATGTTTGCTAGCATTTGTTGTTGACTTCAGTTTGAATTTATAAAAAAAGGTTAAAACTTAAATAAAACTTAAATCCCAACATGACCACTGGAGCAGAACGGTGATGTGGTCACGTGTTCACCTACTGAGGCCTGTATTGCGCAATGTCTACAGAAGGGACTAAAGGAACAGCAGATCTTCAGTAATTCATAATTTGTGAATTCGACAGTACCAATGCTGCCACTGAAAATATTTGCTTTAAAACAGCATCCCCTCCCCTTCCCCCCCCCCCCACGTGAAAGCAGCCTCCTCTTAAATACCTCCTCTAAGTTTAAAATCGTTTCAAACAAAATTATCTGCCCCTAATAGCCGTCACTAAACCCGACTCCACGAATGTAAACATAGCGTGAACCACAGCTCACCAGACCATGTAGGGGTGGGGAGGTAGGGAGTGCGCTTACAGCTTGTTTTCTAGCGTCTCCCAGAAGAGAATTATATATATAGATACCTAAAATCTATATTTTGACCATCTATCGCCCCGTGCTAGAAGGTTTCAAGCCCCCCCCCCCTCCCCCCTCCCTCGCCTGGAAGAAAAGAAAGAAAAGAAAGAAATCCTGTTTGAAAGAAATCCTGAGAGTCACCTGAGTCAAAACAAACTTTTCATTATATAATTATTCACTTAATTATATTTGTAGACGCATGATACAATTAACATTGTTTGTGTGGTTTATAAGATAATAACAATTGTGAAAGAAATACGTGAATACAACACTACAAAGAAAGGGAAGGACGGTGAGACCACCAAACACATCATAGAAGAGACCATTCGAAAGTAAGATTGGAAAGGTCGGAGTTTTATGGCTTCAGTTTTAAAAGTAGGAACAAATTGTCTTCGTTGGCAAAGCGTAACCTCGTCCAGCGTCTCCTTAGGGAGCCGGAATGAAGAAGAAAGATCGCCAAACACTATTCTACCTAGTTTGGAAACCTTTTATTTAAAGCAATAACGTATAATTTTTCACAATGAAATATGACTATCTGAGATTCTAGCCTCAGGTGCATGTAGGTATTGGTAAGATAATGTAAATTTAAAGAAAGATTTATAAATAACAGTCGTACACCTGTTTATAAGCTGGTCAGTGCCTTGATGATCTAGCACACAGGTGGTGGAGACTTATGTCAGGACTGGTTATGATTTACTTCCTGGTTGAGAGTGTTGACATGACCAGTGTGTACACAAGGTCAAGCACCACGAGGTCAAGGATCACAAGGTCACAGGTCACCCCTGACCAGTGATTCTCAGTCACTCGGCTGGCGTGACCCCGTGTTTGGAGGTCAGTGGGTGACCCTTTGGGACATTGGGTAGGATTGATATAATGATTGAAATAATGATTGAAATAATGATTGAAAGAGTCGAACGAAGTTTAGATTATCAATAGAGATCCGGTTCTATGCCAAGATTATCATACATTCTTAGATTATTGGATTATCATTCGAGATTATTATGGATATTCTTAATTAAAAATTATTGATTATCACTATCAGTATCAGTCGAGATCGGAATATTAATCGTGATTATAAGTGCATCAGAGAAGATCATCAGATAATTAGCATAAATTATAAAACAATAATTCAATTATCAGTTAATTAATCATGATTATTAGACTGTAATTAGATTATCATTGTTCAGATTTGATATCAGCGGAAATCGTACTATCATAATTTAATTAGTCACGTTAGTTTTTAGCTGATAATTCAGCGGATGATATTGATGAAAAAAACCGTTCAAGATATTCATAAACGTAAAATTATAGCTTTCAGTTTTGCATTGCCTTAACCTAGTTTCATTCCGATTTACCACCTCCCCCACTCCGCCCTGGATTTTAAAAAGAAGTATGGCCTTTGAATTGGACTCTTATTATTAGCATCATTCACAGAATAGCAGAACGTTGCACGCGTTAGAGTTTTAACCAGTGTAGAGGGAAGAGAAACAGAAAATAGAAAAATAAAAACTTTCAAGAATGTCAGAGAAGGAACATTTGGATGTCAGATTTAGGCAGATCTCTATAACAATAAGCACACACGTAAAACCCATCTAATAGAGAAATGTTGTTTTGGTTTTATTTTCAGTGCAAAAACCATAATATAAATTAAATAAATATAAAAAGCGCAATTTTTTTAATGATTTTAATATATTTAAAATAAAACTTTACAGTACTTTTCTTCAAGATTAATGTTTCAGTTTCCGAAATTCCTACCCGAAATAATAATAAAAAAAAACCCGCTCATCATCTACATGCAGAAATTTTCAGACATACACACACACATTTACAGTCAGGCGAACCCTGACATTTTCTGTCAACAACAGAGGCGTAGCGACCATACCGGCGCCCGGGGACAAACTTTCGATTTGCACCCCACCCCCTCAAACTTTCGATTTGCGTCACCCCCCCCCCCTCGAACTTTTGATTTGCACACCGCCCCCCCCCCTCAAACTTTAAATTTGTTTTTCAAACCCATTTTGGCGCCCCCCCCTAAGGTCGGCACCCGGGGACATATGCCCCCCCGCCCCCACCCCCTCTCTACGCCTTTGGTCAACAAGTCTAGTATCACCCTGAATCAACAGTGAGAGAACCCATGTGGTTATCTGTCAACAAGTGTACTATGAGACGCCCCCCACCCCCACCAATCAACAGTGAGAGAACCATTGAGGTTTTCTGACAACAAATGTACTATGAGCCCCCCCCCCCCCCCAATCAACAGTGAGAGAATCCCTGACAGTTATCTGTCAACAAGTATAATGCACTATTGCAGAGGGCGACATTAAATATGAAGATATTAAATATTTCGTTACTATAAATAGACTTTAGACTGTTATTGACTTTTTAAAATTTTCCGACAGGTCGAAGCGACAGAAAGGAAATAAAATTAGAACCGGCACAAGGGGGGCCATACAGCATACATAAAAGCTACGAACAATAATATGCTAAATTTGGAACAGGAACGTGAAATAGCTTTTTCTTTGACCTTGGCCAAGTAGCGCCCTGGTGGTATTATTACCATTAAAGCTTATAGGTCTATATATGAAAGGGGATTTTTTTTTTATATACAAGCCAAAGCCGTTTTCAAAAGCAGGCTTTGAATTTTTTAAACTAAGCACCTATTCATACAGCTAAAATAATGTTTCTATAAATATTGTATTAAGAAAAATGTTCTATAAATAGTGTATTAAGAAAACTGTTTTATAAATATTGTATTAAGAAAAAAATGTTATTTTAAGAAAGAGTTAAAAGTTTTGGGAGAATTGAATGGTACTTTGTGGTCTCTGCTAAAGTTTACTTCCGTTCTTAGTTTGCGAGAAAACGCTTTTAAATCTAGAATTATTTATGTTTTAGAATCAGCTAAAGCTGGAAATATCTTGTTTAGGATACTGAAGTCTCCAACACTCAATTAGCAATACGCCCAATAGATTTGTTTTGTTGTATAAAAGTTACCGTCCAATGTAATGAAACAAATATTTAGGTACTGTTGTAGAATTGGCAGCCACTGTTTGAAGATTAATTAAAACTACTGGTAAAATCCCTTCCTATAAGATGCATGGTTTATTATGAGATTTTAAAAAAAGGCATGATATGATGCTATAAATATGCCATTTCCCTCGAAGCTAATGACCCAATATACGATTCTGATCCAGTTAATGATTAAATTAACAGTACCAATTAACCAATCAATCAATGACTAATTACGTAAGTCAGTCAACCTCTCAATCAATAACTCAGTAAATGTTTTTATAATTGTCTTTATGATTTAGTGCTAAAATTAAGAGAACAATTTTTTACAATAGTATCATCCTGGTTTCAAAACGACCACAGGAGCTCAGAGGCGTAACGACCCTTCCCGGCGCCCGGGGACAAACTTTCAATTAGGCGCCCCCCCCCCCCCCCCATATATTTTTATATTTATAATGCAAAACTGCAGCTAAAATGAGCTTTTAATTTTTTTCAACCCATTTTGGCGCCCCGTAGGGTCGGCGCCCGGGGACATATGTACCAACCCCCCCCCCTCGCTACGCCTCTGCAGGAGCCTTAGATATCAGTGGCACAAAGTTCAGTCCCAAAACTTTTTGTTTTGTTTTTCTTCCAATGATTGCTAAGCAATATTTTTCTCTAACAAATATAGACATACAACAACACTACAGTTTTATTATATTCTCTTTTACAAGTCTCTTAAAAATGTCTATATGTAAAATATTATTATTTTTTAAAATGTTGAATTATTACTACGAAACTTAAGATAACTCATCATCTAAAAATATCGTTAGGAATTATTAATCTCCCTAAGTGTTACTAAATGAGAAACAATGACACGATGAAGAAGTTAAAAATAAATGCTTGAGAAAACCTATTATGTTAAAAAAAAACATTACGGTATGTCCATTGAAAGTGAGTTATGTTTTTTAACAAGTCTATTGGATTAAAGTTTTCAGTTATTCGTGTGTGTCTTGTCTAGGTTTACGTTAAACTTATGAAGCCTGGCTAAGGTATACTAGCACACAATTTCTGTTGTTTAAGGGAGGGGGAGGGGGTCGAGTTGTAAGGTTGGATTGTGATTAGGTTTAGGGAAAGATGGGGTCTATGTGAAGTTGGGGATTAGTTAGGATAATGTGATATTAAGGATTAACTTGGTTTGGGTGGTTGGTTAGGTAGGTAAGCAGAGGCGTAGCGACCCTTCCCGGCGCCCGGGGACATACTTTCAATTTGGCGCCCCCCTCGGGAGCAAATTTTCGATTTGCACCCCCCCCCCCTCGAACTTTTCATTTGCACCCCCCCCCTCAAACTTTCAATTTGGCGCCCCCCCCCCCCTAAGGTCGGCGCCCGGGGACATATGTCCCCCCCCCCGCCCCCCCCCCTCGCTACGCCTCTGTAGGTAAGTACGGGGTAGTTGGTTTAAAAATGGCCCACAGGGCGTTAGTGTTAGTAAAATAAAACAGGTTGTTGGCGACAGGTTGGGTTGGCAGTGTGGTAGATGGTAGGTTTGGTTTATAGAAAATTTGGGGGGTGAGGGGTGGGGAATTTTTTAGATTGACTAGTCAATGGCAGTTATTTAAGACATTTTGGGGTTAAGATGTTATCATAGTTCGTTATGTTGAGGTTAATGAAATATGTTTGATGGTGTTAGGGTTAATGGGATATATTTGGTGGTGTTAGGGTTAATGTGATATATTTGGTGGTGTTAGGGCTAAGCTGTTGTCATCATTGGTCGTGTTAGAGTTAAGTTTATATTTGTCAGAGTATGGTTTAAGCTCTTGTCATAGTGTTGGGTAAAGAGAAAGGGAAATATCTATAGCTATACGATTATTGTAAATTTTATTTGGGGATTTGTATTATGCGTACTATTAGATTGAAATTTACCAAAATATTCCGGTACTTTAAGAACAAAATAAAAACCTTATTGACAAAAAATGTGGGTTGTTTTTTTTACTTAAGAGTTATACCCCAACCGCAGCTATTTGGTTTATATATTTTAGCAGGATTCTGGGATTTAAACAAAAAAAATCTGTGGTGCGGTAATGGGTGCGGCAGGGTGAGGGAGGAGAGGCA
>NW_026733864.1:0-20020 GCF_028476545.2 Physella acuta | reverse complement strand
GTTTACGCAGTGTCGGATAGGGTCTAGTTTATCGCGTGTCGGAAAGGGTGCCTAGTTTATCGCAGTGTCGGATAGGTGCCTAGATTATCGCAGTGGTCGGTATAGGGTGCCTAGTTTATCGCAGTGTCGGATAGGGTGCCTAGTTTATCGCAGTGTCGGATAGGGTGCCCTAGTTTATCGCAGTGTCGGATAGGGTGCCTAGTTTATCGCAGTGTCGGATAGGGTGCCTAGTTTATCGCAGTGTCGGATAGGGTGCCTAGTTTATCGCAGTGTCGGATAGGGTGCCTAGTTTATCGCAGTGTCGGATAGGGTGCCTAGTTTATCGCAGTGTCGGATAGGGTTGCCTAGTTTATCGCAGTGTCGGATAGGGTGCCTAGTTTATCGCAGTGTCGGATAGGGTGCCTAGTTTATCGCAGTGTCGGATAGGGTGCCTAGTTTATCGCAGTGTCGGATAGGGTGCCTAGTTTATCGCAGTGTCGGATAGGGTGCCTAGTTTATCGCAGTGTCGGATAGGGTGCCTAGTTTATCGCAGTGTCGGATAGGGTGCCTAGTTTATCGCAGTGTCGGATAGGGTGCCTAGTTTATCGCAGTGTCGGATAGGGTGCCTAGTTTATCGCAGTGTCGGATAGGGTGCCTAGTTTATCGCAGTGTCGGATAGGGTGCCTAGTTTATCGCAGTGTCGGATAGGGTGCCTAGTTTATCGCAGTGTCGGATAGGGTGCCTAGTTTATCGCAGTGTCGGATAGGGTGCCTAGTTTATCGCAGTGTCGGATAGGGTGCCTAGTTTATCGCAGTGTCGGATAGGGTGCCTAGTTTATCGCAGTGTCGGATAGGGTGCCTAGTTTATCGCAGTGTCGGATAGGGTGCCTAGTTTATCGCAGTGTCGGATAGGGTGCCTAGTTTATCGCAGTGTCGGATAGGGTGCCTAGTTTATCGCAGTGTCGGATAGGGTGCCTAGTTTATCGCAGTGTCGGATAGGGTGCCTAGTTTATCGCAGTGTCGGATAGGGTGCCTAGTTTATCGCAGTGTCGGATAGGGTGCCTAGTTTATCGCAGTGTCGGATAGGGTGCCTAGTTTATCGCAGTGTCGGATAGGGTGCCTAGTTTATCGCAGTGTCGGATAGGGTGCCTAGTTTATCGCAGTGTCGGATAGGGTGCCTAGTTTATCGCAGTGTCGGATAGGGTGCCTAGTTTATCGCAGTGTCGGATAGGGTGCCTAGTTTATCGCAGTGTCGGATAGGGTGCCTAGTTTATCGCAGTGTCGGATAGGGTGCCTAGTTTATCGCAGTGTCGGATAGGGTGCCTAGTTTATCGCAGTGTCGGATAGGGTGCCTAGTTTATCGCAGTGTCGGATAGGGTGCCTAGTTTATCGCAGTGTCGGATAGGGTGCCTAGTTTATCGCAGTGTCGGATAGGGTGCCTAGTTTATCGCAGTGTCGGATAGGGTGCCTAGTTTATCGCAGTGTCGGATAGGGTGCCTAGTTTATCGCAGTGTCGGATAGGGTGCCTAGTTTATCGCAGTGTCGGATAGGGTGCCTAGTTTATCGCAGTGTCGGATAGGGTGCCTAGTTTATCGCAGTGTCGGATAGGGTGCCTAGTTTATCGCAGTGTCGGATAGGGTGCCTAGTTTATCGCAGTGTCGGATAGGGTGCCTAGTTTATCGCAGTGTCGGATAGGGTGCCTAGTTTATCGCAGTGTCGGATAGGGTGCCTAGTTTATCGCAGTGTCGGATAGGGTGCCTAGTTTATCGCAGTGTCGGATAGGGTGCCTAGTTTATCGCAGTGTCGGATAGGGTGCCTAGTTTATCGCAGTGTCGGATAGGGTGCCTAGTTTATCGCAGTGTCGGATAGGGTGCCTAGTTTATCGCAGTGTCGGATAGGGTGCCTAGTTTATCGCAGTGTCGGATAGGGTGCCTAGTTTATCGCAGTGTCGGATAGGGTGCCTAGTTTATCGCAGTGTCGGATAGGGTGCCTAGTTTATCGCAGTGTCGGATAGGGTGCCTAGTTTATCGCAGTGTCGGATAGGGTGCCTAGTTTATCGCAGTGTCGGATAGGGTGCCTAGTTTATCGCAGTGTCGGATAGGGTGCCTAGTTTATCGCAGTGTCGGATAGGGTGCCTAGTTTATCGCAGTGTCGGATAGGGTGCCTAGTTTATCGCAGTGTCGGATAGGGTGCCTAGTTTATCGCAGTGTCGGATAGGGTGCCTAGTTTATCGCAGTGTCGGATAGGGTGCCTAGTTTATCGCAGTGTCGGATAGGGTGCCTAGTTTATCGCAGTGTCGGATAGGGTGCCTAGTTTATCGCAGTGTCGGATAGGGTGCCTAGTTTATCGCAGTGTCGGATAGGGTGCCTAGTTTATCGCAGTGTCGGATAGGGTGCCTAGTTTATCGCAGTGTCGGATAGGGTGCCTAGTTTATCGCAGTGTCGGATAGGGTGCCTAGTTTATCGCAGTGTCGGATAGGGTGCCTAGTTTATCGCAGTGTCGGATAGGGTGCCTAGTTTATCGCAGTGTCGGATAGGGTGCCTAGTTTATCGCAGTGTCGGATAGGGTGCCTAGTTTATCGCAGTGTCGGATAGGGTGCCTAGTTTATCGCAGTGTCGGATAGGGTGCCTAGTTTATCGCAGTGTCGGATAGGGTGCCTAGTTTATCGCAGTGTCGGATAGGGTGCCTAGTTTATCGCAGTGTCGGATAGGGTGCCTAGTTTATCGCAGTGTCGGATAGGGTGCCTAGTTTATCGCAGTGTCGGATAGGGTGCCTAGTTTATCGCAGTGTCGGATAGGGTGCCTAGTTTATCGCAGTGTCGGATAGGGTGCCTAGTTTATCGCAGTGTCGGATAGGGTGCCTAGTTTATCGCAGTGTCGGATAGGGTGCCTAGTTTATCGCAGTGTCGGATAGGGTGCCTAGTTTATCGCAGTGTCGGATAGGGTGCCTAGTTTATCGCAGTGTCGGATAGGGTGCCTAGTTTATCGCAGTGTCGGATAGGGTGCCTAGTTTATCGCAGTGTCGGATAGGGTGCCTAGTTTATCGCAGTGTCGGATAGGGTGCCTAGTTTATCGCAGTGTCGGATAGGGTGCCTAGTTTATCGCAGTGTCGGATAGGGTGCCTAGTTTATCGCAGTGTCGGATAGGGTGCCTAGTTTATCGCAGTGTCGGATAGGGTGCCTAGTTTATCGCAGTGTCGGATAGGGTGCCTAGTTTATCGCAGTGTCGGATAGGGTGCCTAGTTTATCGCAGTGTCGGATAGGGTGCCTAGTTTATCGCAGTGTCGGATAGGGTGCCTAGTTTATCGCAGTGTCGGATAGGGTGCCTAGTTTATCGCAGTGTCGGATAGGGTGCCTAGTTTATCGCAGTGTCGGATAGGGTGCCTAGTTTATCGCAGTGTCGGATAGGGTGCCTAGTTTATCGCAGTGTCGGATAGGGTGCCTAGTTTATCGCAGTGTCGGATAGGGTGCCTAGTTTATCGCAGTGTCGGATAGGGTGCCTAGTTTATCGCAGTGTCGGATAGGGTGCCTAGTTTATCGCAGTGTCGGATAGGGTGCCTAGTTTATCGCAGTGTCGGATAGGGTGCCTAGTTTATCGCAGTGTCGGATAGGGTGCCTAGTTTATCGCAGTGTCGGATAGGGTGCCTAGTTTATCGCAGTGTCGGATAGGGTGCCTAGTTTATCGCAGTGTCGGATAGGGTGCCTAGTTTATCGCAGTGTCGGATAGGGTGCCTAGTTTATCGCAGTGTCGGATAGGGTGCCTAGTTTATCGCAGTGTCGGATAGGGTGCCTAGTTTATCGCAGTGTCGGATAGGGTGCCTAGTTTATCGCAGTGTCGGATAGGGTGCCTAGTTTATCGCAGTGTCGGATAGGGTGCCTAGTTTATCGCAGTGTCGGATAGGGTGCCTAGTTTATCGCAGTGTCGGATAGGGTGCCTAGTTTATCGCAGTGTCGGATAGGGTGCCTAGTTTATCGCAGTGTCGGATAGGGTGCCTAGTTTATCGCAGTGTCGGATAGGGTGCCTAGTTTATCGCAGTGTCGGATAGGGTGCCTAGTTTATCGCAGTGTCGGATAGGGTGCCTAGTTTATCGCAGTGTCGGATAGGGTGCCTAGTTTATCGCAGTGTCGGATAGGGTGCCTAGTTTATCGCAGTGTCGGATAGGGTGCCTAGTTTATCGCAGTGTCGGATAGGGTGCCTAGTTTATCGCAGTGTCGGATAGGGTGCCTAGTTTATCGCAGTGTCGGATAGGGTGCCTAGTTTATCGCAGTGTCGGATAGGGTGCCTAGTTTATCGCAGTGTCGGATAGGGTGCCTAGTTTATCGCAGTGTCGGATAGGGTGCCTAGTTTATCGCAGTGTCGGATAGGGTGCCTAGTTTATCGCAGTGTCGGATAGGGTGCCTAGTTTATCGCAGTGTCGGATAGGGTGCCTAGTTTATCGCAGTGTCGGATAGGGTGCCTAGTTTATCGCAGTGTCGGATAGGGTGCCTAGTTTATCGCAGTGTCGGATAGGGTGCCTAGTTTATCGCAGTGTCGGATAGGGTGCCTAGTTTATCGCAGTGTCGGATAGGGTGCCTAGTTTATCGCAGTGTCGGATAGGGTGCCTAGTTTATCGCAGTGTCGGATAGGGTGCCTAGTTTATCGCAGTGTCGGATAGGGTGCCTAGTTTATCGCAGTGTCGGATAGGGTGCCTAGTTTATCGCAGTGTCGGATAGGGTGCCTAGTTTATCGCAGTGTCGGATAGGGTGCCTAGTTTATCGCAGTGTCGGATAGGGTGCCTAGTTTATCGCAGTGTCGGATAGGGTGCCTAGTTTATCGCAGTGTCGGATAGGGTGCCTAGTTTATCGCAGTGTCGGATAGGGTGCCTAGTTTATCGCAGTGTCGGATAGGGTGCCTAGTTTATCGCAGTGTCGGATAGGGTGCCTAGTTTATCGCAGTGTCGGATAGGGTGCCTAGTTTATCGCAGTGTCGGATAGGGTGCCTAGTTTATCGCAGTGTCGGATAGGGTGCCTAGTTTATCGCAGTGTCGGATAGGGTGCCTAGTTTATCGCAGTGTCGGATAGGGTGCCTAGTTTATCGCAGTGTCGGATAGGGTGCCTAGTTTATCGCAGTGTCGGATAGGGTGCCTAGTTTATCGCAGTGTCGGATAGGGTGCCTAGTTTATCGCAGTGTCGGATAGGGTGCCTAGTTTATCGCAGTGTCGGATAGGGTGCCTAGTTTATCGCAGTGTCGGATAGGGTGCCTAGTTTATCGCAGTGTCGGATAGGGTGCCTAGTTTATCGCAGTGTCGGATAGGGTGCCTAGTTTATCGCAGTGTCGGATAGGGTGCCTAGTTTATCGCAGTGTCGGATAGGGTGCCTAGTTTATCGCAGTGTCGGATAGGGTGCCTAGTTTATCGCAGTGTCGGATAGGGTGCCTAGTTTATCGCAGTGTCGGATAGGGTGCCTAGTTTATCGCAGTGTCGGATAGGGTGCCTAGTTTATCGCAGTGTCGGATAGGGTGCCTAGTTTATCGCAGTGTCGGATAGGGTGCCTAGTTTATCGCAGTGTCGGATAGGGTGCCTAGTTTATCGCAGTGTCGGATAGGGTGCCTAGTTTATCGCAGTGTCGGATAGGGTGCCTAGTTTATCGCAGTGTCGGATAGGGTGCCTAGTTTATCGCAGTGTCGGATAGGGTGCCTAGTTTATCGCAGTGTCGGATAGGGTGCCTAGTTTATCGCAGTGTCGGATAGGGTGCCTAGTTTATCGCAGTGTCGGATAGGGTGCCTAGTTTATCGCAGTGTCGGATAGGGTGCCTAGTTTATCGCAGTGTCGGATAGGGTGCCTAGTTTATCGCAGTGTCGGATAGGGTGCCTAGTTTATCGCAGTGTCGGATAGGGTGCCTAGTTTATCGCAGTGTCGGATAGGGTGCCTAGTTTATCGCAGTGTCGGATAGGGTGCCTAGTTTATCGCAGTGTCGGATAGGGTGCCTAGTTTATCGCAGTGTCGGATAGGGTGCCTAGTTTATCGCAGTGTCGGATAGGGTGCCTAGTTTATCGCAGTGTCGGATAGGGTGCCTAGTTTATCGCAGTGTCGGATAGGGTGCCTAGTTTATCGCAGTGTCGGATAGGGTGCCTAGTTTATCGCAGTGTCGGATAGGGTGCCTAGTTTATCGCAGTGTCGGATAGGGTGCCTAGTTTATCGCAGTGTCGGATAGGGTGCCTAGTTTATCGCAGTGTCGGATAGGGTGCCTAGTTTATCGCAGTGTCGGATAGGGTGCCTAGTTTATCGCAGTGTCGGATAGGGTGCCTAGTTTATCGCAGTGTCGGATAGGGTGCCTAGTTTATCGCAGTGTCGGATAGGGTGCCTAGTTTATCGCAGTGTCGGATAGGGTGCCTAGTTTATCGCAGTGTCGGATAGGGTGCCTAGTTTATCGCAGTGTCGGATAGGGTGCCTAGTTTATCGCAGTGTCGGATAGGGTGCCTAGTTTATCGCAGTGTCGGATAGGGTGCCTAGTTTATCGCAGTGTCGGATAGGGTGCCTAGTTTATCGCAGTGTCGGATAGGGTGCCTAGTTTATCGCAGTGTCGGATAGGGTGCCTAGTTTATCGCAGTGTCGGATAGGGTGCCTAGTTTATCGCAGTGTCGGATAGGGTGCCTAGTTTATCGCAGTGTCGGATAGGGTGCCTAGTTTATCGCAGTGTCGGATAGGGTGCCTAGTTTATCGCAGTGTCGGATAGGGTGCCTAGTTTATCGCAGTGTCGGATAGGGTGCCTAGTTTATCGCAGTGTCGGATAGGGTGCCTAGTTTATCGCAGTGTCGGATAGGGTGCCTAGTTTATCGCAGTGTCGGATAGGGTGCCTAGTTTATCGCAGTGTCGGATAGGGTGCCTAGTTTATCGCAGTGTCGGATAGGGTGCCTAGTTTATCGCAGTGTCGGATAGGGTGCCTAGTTTATCGCAGTGTCGGATAGGGTGCCTAGTTTATCGCAGTGTCGGATAGGGTGCCTAGTTTATCGCAGTGTCGGATAGGGTGCCTAGTTTATCGCAGTGTCGGATAGGGTGCCTAGTTTATCGCAGTGTCGGATAGGGTGCCTAGTTTATCGCAGTGTCGGATAGGGTGCCTAGTTTATCGCAGTGTCGGATAGGGTGCCTAGTTTATCGCAGTGTCGGATAGGGTGCCTAGTTTATCGCAGTGTCGGATAGGGTGCCTAGTTTATCGCAGTGTCGGATAGGGTGCCTAGTTTATCGCAGTGTCGGATAGGGTGCCTAGTTTATCGCAGTGTCGGATAGGGTGCCTAGTTTATCGCAGTGTCGGATAGGGTGCCTAGTTTATCGCAGTGTCGGATAGGGTGCCTAGTTTATCGCAGTGTCGGATAGGGTGCCTAGTTTATCGCAGTGTCGGATAGGGTGCCTAGTTTATCGCAGTGTCGGATAGGGTGCCTAGTTTATCGCAGTGTCGGATAGGGTGCCTAGTTTATCGCAGTGTCGGATAGGGTGCCTAGTTTATCGCAGTGTCGGATAGGGTGCCTAGTTTATCGCAGTGTCGGATAGGGTGCCTAGTTTATCGCAGTGTCGGATAGGGTGCCTAGTTTATCGCAGTGTCGGATAGGGTGCCTAGTTTATCGCAGTGTCGGATAGGGTGCCTAGTTTATCGCAGTGTCGGATAGGGTGCCTAGTTTATCGCAGTGTCGGATAGGGTGCCTAGTTTATCGCAGTGTCGGATAGGGTGCCTAGTTTATCGCAGTGTCGGATAGGGTGCCTAGTTTATCGCAGTGTCGGATAGGGTGCCTAGTTTATCGCAGTGTCGGATAGGGTGCCTAGTTTATCGCAGTGTCGGATAGGGTGCCTAGTTTATCGCAGTGTCGGATAGGGTGCCTAGTTTATCGCAGTGTCGGATAGGGTGCCTAGTTTATCGCAGTGTCGGATAGGGTGCCTAGTTTATCGCAGTGTCGGATAGGGTGCCTAGTTTATCGCAGTGTCGGATAGGGTGCCTAGTTTATCGCAGTGTCGGATAGGGTGCCTAGTTTATCGCAGTGTCGGATAGGGTGCCTAGTTTATCGCAGTGTCGGATAGGGTGCCTAGTTTATCGCAGTGTCGGATAGGGTGCCTAGTTTATCGCAGTGTCGGATAGGGTGCCTAGTTTATCGCAGTGTCGGATAGGGTGCCTAGTTTATCGCAGTGTCGGATAGGGTGCCTAGTTTATCGCAGTGTCGGATAGGGTGCCTAGTTTATCGCAGTGTCGGATAGGGTGCCTAGTTTATCGCAGTGTCGGATAGGGTGCCTAGTTTATCGCAGTGTCGGATAGGGTGCCTAGTTTATCGCAGTGTCGGATAGGGTGCCTAGTTTATCGCAGTGTCGGATAGGGTGCCTAGTTTATCGCAGTGTCGGATAGGGTGCCTAGTTTATCGCAGTGTCGGATAGGGTGCCTAGTTTATCGCAGTGTCGGATAGGGTGCCTAGTTTATCGCAGTGTCGGATAGGGTGCCTAGTTTATCGCAGTGTCGGATAGGGTGCCTAGTTTATCGCAGTGTCGGATAGGGTGCCTAGTTTATCGCAGTGTCGGATAGGGTGCCTAGTTTATCGCAGTGTCGGATAGGGTGCCTAGTTTATCGCAGTGTCGGATAGGGTGCCTAGTTTATCGCAGTGTCGGATAGGGTGCCTAGTTTATCGCAGTGTCGGATAGGGTGCCTAGTTTATCGCAGTGTCGGATAGGGTGCCTAGTTTATCGCAGTGTCGGATAGGGTGCCTAGTTTATCGCAGTGTCGGATAGGGTGCCTAGTTTATCGCAGTGTCGGATAGGGTGCCTAGTTTATCGCAGTGTCGGATAGGGTGCCTAGTTTATCGCAGTGTCGGATAGGGTGCCTAGTTTATCGCAGTGTCGGATAGGGTGCCTAGTTTATCGCAGTGTCGGATAGGGTGCCTAGTTTATCGCAGTGTCGGATAGGGTGCCTAGTTTATCGCAGTGTCGGATAGGGTGCCTAGTTTATCGCAGTGTCGGATAGGGTGCCTAGTTTATCGCAGTGTCGGATAGGGTGCCTAGTTTATCGCAGTGTCGGATAGGGTGCCTAGTTTATCGCAGTGTCGGATAGGGTGCCTAGTTTATCGCAGTGTCGGATAGGGTGCCTAGTTTATCGCAGTGTCGGATAGGGTGCCTAGTTTATCGCAGTGTCGGATAGGGTGCCTAGTTTATCGCAGTGTCGGATAGGGTGCCTAGTTTATCGCAGTGTCGGATAGGGTGCCTAGTTTATCGCAGTGTCGGATAGGGTGCCTAGTTTATCGCAGTGTCGGATAGGGTGCCTAGTTTATCGCAGTGTCGGATAGGGTGCCTAGTTTATCGCAGTGTCGGATAGGGTGCCTAGTTTATCGCAGTGTCGGATAGGGTGCCTAGTTTATCGCAGTGTCGGATAGGGTGCCTAGTTTATCGCAGTGTCGGATAGGGTGCCTAGTTTATCGCAGTGTCGGATAGGGTGCCTAGTTTATCGCAGTGTCGGATAGGGTGCCTAGTTTATCGCAGTGTCGGATAGGGTGCCTAGTTTATCGCAGTGTCGGATAGGGTGCCTAGTTTATCGCAGTGTCGGATAGGGTGCCTAGTTTATCGCAGTGTCGGATAGGGTGCCTAGTTTATCGCAGTGTCGGATAGGGTGCCTAGTTTATCGCAGTGTCGGATAGGGTGCCTAGTTTATCGCAGTGTCGGATAGGGTGCCTAGTTTATCGCAGTGTCGGATAGGGTGCCTAGTTTATCGCAGTGTCGGATAGGGTGCCTAGTTTATCGCAGTGTCGGATAGGGTGCCTAGTTTATCGCAGTGTCGGATAGGGTGCCTAGTTTATCGCAGTGTCGGATAGGGTGCCTAGTTTATCGCAGTGTCGGATAGGGTGCCTAGTTTATCGCAGTGTCGGATAGGGTGCCTAGTTTATCGCAGTGTCGGATAGGGTGCCTAGTTTATCGCAGTGTCGGATAGGGTGCCTAGTTTATCGCAGTGTCGGATAGGGTGCCTAGTTTATCGCAGTGTCGGATAGGGTGCCTAGTTTATCGCAGTGTCGGATAGGGTGCCTAGTTTATCGCAGTGTCGGATAGGGTGCCTAGTTTATCGCAGTGTCGGATAGGGTGCCTAGTTTATCGCAGTGTCGGATAGGGTGCCTAGTTTATCGCAGTGTCGGATAGGGTGCCTAGTTTATCGCAGTGTCGGATAGGGTGCCTAGTTTATCGCAGTGTCGGATAGGGTGCCTAGTTTATCGCAGTGTCGGATAGGGTGCCTAGTTTATCGCAGTGTCGGATAGGGTGCCTAGTTTATCGCAGTGTCGGATAGGGTGCCTAGTTTATCGCAGTGTCGGATAGGGTGCCTAGTTTATCGCAGTGTCGGATAGGGTGCCTAGTTTATCGCAGTGTCGGATAGGGTGCCTAGTTTATCGCAGTGTCGGATAGGGTGCCTAGTTTATCGCAGTGTCGGATAGGGTGCCTAGTTTATCGCGAGTGTCGGATAGGGTGCCTAGTTTATCGCAGTGTCGGATAGGGTGCCTAGTTTATCGCAGTGTCGGATAGGGTGCCTAGTTTATCGCAGTGTCGGATAGGGTGCCTAGTTTATCGCAGTGTCGGATAGGGTGCCTAGTTTATCGCAGTGTCGGATAGGGTGCCTAGTTTATCGCAGTGTCGGATAGGGTGCCTAGTTTATCGCAGTGTCGGATAGGGTGCCTAGTTTATCGCAGTGTCGGATAGGGTGCCTAGTTTATCGCAGTGTCGGATAGGGTGCCTAGTTTATCGCAGTGTCGGATAGGGTGCCTAGTTTATCGCAGTGTCGGATAGGGTGCCTAGTTTATCGCAGTGTCGGATAGGGTGCCTAGTTTATCGCAGTGTCGGATAGGGTGCCTAGTTTATCGCAGTGTCGGATAGGGTGCCTAGTTTATCGCAGTGTCGGATAGGGTGCCTAGTTTATCGCAGTGTCGGATAGGGTGCCTAGTTTATCGCAGTGTCGGATAGGGTGCCTAGTTTATCGCAGTGTCGGATAGGGTGCCTAGTTTATCGCAGTGTCGGATAGGGTGCCTAGTTTATCGCAGTGTCGGATAGGGTGCCTAGTTTATCGCAGTGTCGGATAGGGTGCCTAGTTTATCGCAGTGTCGGATAGGGTGCCTAGTTTATCGCAGTGTCGGATAGGGTGCCTAGTTTATCGCAGTGTCGGATAGGGTGCCTAGTTTATCGCAGTGTCGGATAGGGTGCCTAGTTTATCGCAGTGTCGGATAGGGTGCCTAGTTTATCGCAGTGTCGGATAGGGTGCCTAGTTTATCGCAGTGTCGGATAGGGTGCCTAGTTTATCGCAGTGTCGGATAGGGTGCCTAGTTTATCGCAGTGTCGGATAGGGTGCCTAGTTTATCGCAGTGTCGGATAGGGTGCCTAGTTTATCGCAGTGTCGGATAGGGTGCCTAGTTTATCGCAGTGTCGGATAGGGTGCCTAGTTTATCGCAGTGTCGGATAGGGTGCCTAGTTTATCGCAGTGTCGGATAGGGTGCCTAGTTTATCGCAGTGTCGGATAGGGTGCCTAGTTTATCGCAGTGTCGGATAGGGTGCCTAGTTTATCGCAGTGTCGGATAGGGTGCCTAGTTTATCGCAGTGTCGGATAGGGTGCCTAGTTTATCGCAGTGTCGGATAGGGTGCCTAGTTTATCGCAGTGTCGGATAGGGTGCCTAGTTTATCGCAGTGTCGGATAGGGTGCCTAGTTTATCGCAGTGTCGGATAGGGTGCCTAGTTTATCGCAGTGTCGGATAGGGTGCCTAGTTTATCGCAGTGTCGGATAGGGTGCCTAGTTTATCGCAGTGTCGGATAGGGTGCCTAGTTTATCGCAGTGTCGGATAGGGTGCCTAGTTTATCGCAGTGTCGGATAGGGTGCCTAGTTTATCGCAGTGTCGGATAGGGTGCCTAGTTTATCGCAGTGTCGGATAGGGTGCCTAGTTTATCGCAGTGTCGGATAGGGTGCCTAGTTTATCGCAGTGTCGGATAGGGTGCCTAGTTTATCGCAGTGTCGGATAGGGTGCCTAGTTTATCGCAGTGTCGGATAGGGTGCCTAGTTTATCGCAGTGTCGGATAGGGTGCCTAGTTTATCGCAGTGTCGGATAGGGTGCCTAGTTTATCGCAGTGTCGGATAGGGTGCCTAGTTTATCGCAGTGTCGGATAGGGTGCCTAGTTTATCGCAGTGTCGGATAGGGTGCCTAGTTTATCGCAGTGTCGGATAGGGTGCCTAGTTTATCGCAGTGTCGGATAGGGTGCCTAGTTTATCGCAGTGTCGGATAGGGTGCCTAGTTTATCGCAGTGTCGGATAGGGTGCCTAGTTTATCGCAGTGTCGGATAGGGTGCCTAGTTTATCGCAGTGTCGGATAGGGTGCCTAGTTTATCGCAGTGTCGGATAGGGTGCCTAGTTTATCGCAGTGTCGGATAGGGTGCCTAGTTTATCGCAGTGTCGGATAGGGTGCCTAGTTTATCGCAGTGTCGGATAGGGTGCCTAGTTTATCGCAGTGTCGGATAGGGTGCCTAGTTTATCGCAGTGTCGGATAGGGTGCCTAGTTTATCGCAGTGTCGGATAGGGTGCCTAGTTTATCGCAGTGTCGGATAGGGTGCCTAGTTTATCGCAGTGTCGGATAGGGTGCCTAGTTTATCGCAGTGTCGGATAGGGTGCCTAGTTTATCGCAGTGTCGGATAGGGTGCCTAGTTTATCGCAGTGTCGGATAGGGTGCCTAGTTTATCGCAGTGTCGGATAGGGTGCCTAGTTTATCGCAGTGTCGGATAGGGTGCCTAGTTTATCGCAGTGTCGGATAGGGTGCCTAGTTTATCGCAGTGTCGGATAGGGTGCCTAGTTTATCGCAGTGTCGGATAGGGTGCCTAGTTTATCGCAGTGTCGGATAGGGTGCCTAGTTTATCGCAGTGTCGGATAGGGTGCCTAGTTTATCGCAGTGTCGGATAGGGTGCCTAGTTTATCGCAGTGTCGGATAGGGTGCCTAGTTTATCGCAGTGTCGGATAGGGTGCCTAGTTTATCGCAGTGTCGGATAGGGTGCCTAGTTTATCGCAGTGTCGGATAGGGTGCCTAGTTTATCGCAGTGTCGGATAGGGTGCCTAGTTTATCGCAGTGTCGGATAGGGTGCCTAGTTTATCGCAGTGTCGGATAGGGTGCCTAGTTTATCGCAGTGTCGGATAGGGTGCCTAGTTTATCGCAGTGTCGGATAGGGTGCCTAGTTTATCGCAGTGTCGGATAGGGTGCCTAGTTTATCGCAGTGTCGGATAGGGTGCCTAGTTTATCGCAGTGTCGGATAGGGTGCCTAGTTTATCGCAGTGTCGGATAGGGTGCCTAGTTTATCGCAGTGTCGGATAGGGTGCCTAGTTTATCGCAGTGTCGGATAGGGTGCCTAGTTTATCGCAGTGTCGGATAGGGTGCCTAGTTTATCGCAGTGTCGGATAGGGTGCCTAGTTTATCGCAGTGTCGGATAGGGTGCCTAGTTTATCGCAGTGTCGGATAGGGTGCCTAGTTTATCGCAGTGTCGGATAGGGTGCCTAGTTTATCGCAGTGTCGGATAGGGTGCCTAGTTTATCGCAGTGTCGGATAGGGTGCCTAGTTTATCGCAGTGTCGGATAGGGTGCCTAGTTTATCGCAGTGTCGGATAGGGTGCCTAGTTTATCGCAGTGTCGGATAGGGTGCCTAGTTTATCGCAGTGTCGGATAGGGTGCCTAGTTTATCGCAGTGTCGGATAGGGTGCCTAGTTTATCGCAGTGTCGGATAGGGTGCCTAGTTTATCGCAGTGTCGGATAGGGTGCCTAGTTTATCGCAGTGTCGGATAGGGTGCCTAGTTTATCGCAGTGTCGGATAGGGTGCCTAGTTTATCGCAGTGTCGGATAGGGTGCCTAGTTTATCGCAGTGTCGGATAGGGTGCCTAGTTTATCGCAGTGTCGGATAGGGTGCCTAGTTTATCGCAGTGTCGGATAGGGTGCCTAGTTTATCGCAGTGTCGGATAGGGTGCCTAGTTTATCGCAGTGTCGGATAGGGTGCCTAGTTTATCGCAGTGTCGGATAGGGTGCCTAGTTTATCGCAGTGTCGGATAGGGTGCCTAGTTTATCGCAGTGTCGGATAGGGTGCCTAGTTTATCGCAGTGTCGGATAGGGTGCCTAGTTTATCGCAGTGTCGGATAGGGTGCCTAGTTTATCGCAGTGTCGGATAGGGTGCCTAGTTTATCGCAGTGTCGGATAGGGTGCCTAGTTTATCGCAGTGTCGGATAGGGTGCCTAGTTTATCGCAGTGTCGGATAGGGTGCCTAGTTTATCGCAGTGTCGGATAGGGTGCCTAGTTTATCGCAGTGTCGGATAGGGTGCCTAGTTTATCGCAGTGTCGGATAGGGTGCCTAGTTTATCGCAGTGTCGGATAGGGTGCCTAGTTTATCGCAGTGTCGGATAGGGTGCCTAGTTTATCGCAGTGTCGGATAGGGTGCCTAGTTTATCGCAGTGTCGGATAGGGTGCCTAGTTTATCGCAGTGTCGGATAGGGTGCCTAGTTTATCGCAGTGTCGGATAGGGTGCCTAGTTTATCGCAGTGTCGGATAGGGTGCCTAGTTTATCGCAGTGTCGGATAGGGTGCCTAGTTTATCGCAGTGTCGGATAGGGTGCCTAGTTTATCGCAGTGTCGGATAGGGTGCCTAGTTTATCGCAGTGTCGGATAGGGTGCCTAGTTTATCGCAGTGTCGGATAGGGTGCCTAGTTTATCGCAGTGTCGGATAGGGTGCCTAGTTTATCGCAGTGTCGGATAGGGTGCCTAGTTTATCGCAGTGTCGGATAGGGTGCCTAGTTTATCGCAGTGTCGGATAGGGTGCCTAGTTTATCGCAGTGTCGGATAGGGTGCCTAGTTTATCGCAGTGTCGGATAGGGTGCCTAGTTTATCGCAGTGTCGGATAGGGTGCCTAGTTTATCGCAGTGTCGGATAGGGTGCCTAGTTTATCGCAGTGTCGGATAGGGTGCCTAGTTTATCGCAGTGTCGGATAGGGTGCCTAGTTTATCGCAGTGTCGGATAGGGTGCCTAGTTTATCGCAGTGTCGGATAGGGTGCCTAGTTTATCGCAGTGTCGGATAGGGTGCCTAGTTTATCGCAGTGTCGGATAGGGTGCCTAGTTTATCGCAGTGTCGGATAGGGTGCCTAGTTTATCGCAGTGTCGGATAGGGTGCCTAGTTTATCGCAGTGTCGGATAGGGTGCCTAGTTTATCGCAGTGTCGGATAGGGTGCCTAGTTTATCGCAGTGTCGGATAGGGTGCCTAGTTTATCGCAGTGTCGGATAGGGTGCCTAGTTTATCGCAGTGTCGGATAGGGTGCCTAGTTTATCGCAGTGTCGGATAGGGTGCCTAGTTTATCGCAGTGTCGGATAGGGTGCCTAGTTTATCGCAGTGTCGGATAGGGTGCCTAGTTTATCGCAGTGTCGGATAGGGTGCCTAGTTTATCGCAGTGTCGGATAGGGTGCCTAGTTTATCGCAGTGTCGGATAGGGTGCCTAGTTTATCGCAGTGTCGGATAGGGTGCCTAGTTTATCGCAGTGTCGGATAGGGTGCCTAGTTTATCGCAGTGTCGGATAGGGTGCCTAGTTTATCGCAGTGTCGGATAGGGTGCCTAGTTTATCGCAGTGTCGGATAGGGTGCCTAGTTTATCGCAGTGTCGGATAGGGTGCCTAGTTTATCGCAGTGTCGGATAGGGTGCCTAGTTTATCGCAGTGTCGGATAGGGTGCCTAGTTTATCGCAGTGTCGGATAGGGTGCCTAGTTTATCGCAGTGTCGGATAGGGTGCCTAGTTTATCGCAGTGTCGGATAGGGTGCCTAGTTTATCGCAGTGTCGGATAGGGTGCCTAGTTTATCGCAGTGTCGGATAGGGTGCCTAGTTTATCGCAGTGTCGGATAGGGTGCCTAGTTTATCGCAGTGTCGGATAGGGTGCCTAGTTTATCGCAGTGTCGGATAGGGTGCCTAGTTTATCGCAGTGTCGGATAGGGTGCCTAGTTTATCGCAGTGTCGGATAGGGTGCCTAGTTTATCGCAGTGTCGGATAGGGTGCCTAGTTTATCGCAGTGTCGGATAGGGTGCCTAGTTTATCGCAGTGTCGGATAGGGTGCCTAGTTTATCGCAGTGTCGGATAGGGTGCCTAGTTTATCGCAGTGTCGGATAGGGTGCCTAGTTTATCGCAGTGTCGGATAGGGTGCCTAGTTTATCGCAGTGTCGGATAGGGTGCCTAGTTTATCGCAGTGTCGGATAGGGTGCCTAGTTTATCGCAGTGTCGGATAGGGTGCCTAGTTTATCGCAGTGTCGGATAGGGTGCCTAGTTTATCGCAGTGTCGGATAGGGTGCCTAGTTTATCGCAGTGTCGGATAGGGTGCCTAGTTTATCGCAGTGTCGGATAGGGTGCCTAGTTTATCGCAGTGTCGGATAGGGTGCCTAGTTTATCGCAGTGTCGGATAGGGTGCCTAGTTTATCGCAGTGTCGGATAGGGTGCCTAGTTTATCGCAGTGTCGGATAGGGTGCCTAGTTTATCGCAGTGTCGGATAGGGTGCCTAGTTTATCGCAGTGTCGGATAGGGTGCCTAGTTTATCGCAGTGTCGGATAGGGTGCCTAGTTTATCGCAGTGTCGGATAGGGTGCCTAGTTTATCGCAGTGTCGGATAGGGTGCCTAGTTTATCGCAGTGTCGGATAGGGTGCCTAGTTTATCGCAGTGTCGGATAGGGTGCCTAGTTTATCGCAGTGTCGGATAGGGTGCCTAGTTTATCGCAGTGTCGGATAGGGTGCCTAGTTTATCGCAGTGTCGGATAGGGTGCCTAGTTTATCGCAGTGTCGGATAGGGTGCCTAGTTTATCGCAGTGTCGGATAGGGTGCCTAGTTTATCGCAGTGTCGGATAGGGTGCCTAGTTTATCGCAGTGTCGGATAGGGTGCCTAGTTTATCGCAGTGTCGGATAGGGTGCCTAGTTTATCGCAGTGTCGGATAGGGTGCCTAGTTTATCGCAGTGTCGGATAGGGTGCCTAGTTTATCGCAGTGTCGGATAGGGTGCCTAGTTTATCGCAGTGTCGGATAGGGTGCCTAGTTTATCGCAGTGTCGGATAGGGTGCCTAGTTTATCGCAGTGTCGGATAGGGTGCCTAGTTTATCGCAGTGTCGGATAGGGTGCCTAGTTTATCGCAGTGTCGGATAGGGTGCCTAGTTTATCGCAGTGTCGGATAGGGTGCCTAGTTTATCGCAGTGTCGGATAGGGTGCCTAGTTTATCGCAGTGTCGGATAGGGTGCCTAGTTTATCGCAGTGTCGGATAGGGTGCCTAGTTTATCGCAGTGTCGGATAGGGTGCCTAGTTTATCGCAGTGTCGGATAGGGTGCCTAGTTTATCGCAGTGTCGGATAGGGTGCCTAGTTTATCGCAGTGTCGGATAGGGTGCCTAGTTTATCGCAGTGTCGGATAGGGTGCCTAGTTTATCGCAGTGTCGGATAGGGTGCCTAGTTTATCGCAGTGTCGGATAGGGTGCCTAGTTTATCGCAGTGTCGGATAGGGTGCCTAGTTTATCGCAGTGTCGGATAGGGTGCCTAGTTTATCGCAGTGTCGGATAGGGTGCCTAGTTTATCGCAGTGTCGGATAGGGTGCCTAGTTTATCGCAGTGTCGGATAGGGTGCCTAGTTTATCGCAGTGTCGGATAGGGTGCCTAGTTTATCGCAGTGTCGGATAGGGTGCCTAGTTTATCGCAGTGTCGGATAGGGTGCCTAGTTTATCGCAGTGTCGGATAGGGTGCCTAGTTTATCGCAGTGTCGGATAGGGTGCCTAGTTTATCGCAGTGTCGGATAGGGTGCCTAGTTTATCGCAGTGTCGGATAGGGTGCCTAGTTTATCGCAGTGTCGGATAGGGTGCCTAGTTTATCGCAGTGTCGGATAGGGTGCCTAGTTTATCGCAGTGTCGGATAGGGTGCCTAGTTTATCGCAGTGTCGGATAGGGTGCCTAGTTTATCGCAGTGTCGGATAGGGTGCCTAGTTTATCGCAGTGTCGGATAGGGTGCCTAGTTTATCGCAGTGTCGGATAGGGTGCCTAGTTTATCGCAGTGTCGGATAGGGTGCCTAGTTTATCGCAGTGTCGGATAGGGTGCCTAGTTTATCGCAGTGTCGGATAGGGTGCCTAGTTTATCGCAGTGTCGGATAGGGTGCCTAGTTTATCGCAGTGTCGGATAGGGTGCCTAGTTTATCGCAGTGTCGGATAGGGTGCCTAGTTTATCGCAGTGTCGGATAGGGTGCCTAGTTTATCGCAGTGTCGGATAGGGTGCCTAGTTTATCGCAGTGTCGGATAGGGTGCCTAGTTTATCGCAGTGTCGGATAGGGTGCCTAGTTTATCGCAGTGTCGGATAGGGTGCCTAGTTTATCGCAGTGTCGGATAGGGTGCCTAGTTTATCGCAGTGTCGGATAGGGTGCCTAGTTTATCGCAGTGTCGGATAGGGTGCCTAGTTTATCGCAGTGTCGGATAGGGTGCCTAGTTTATCGCAGTGTCGGATAGGGTGCCTAGTTTATCGCAGTGTCGGATAGGGTGCCTAGTTTATCGCAGTGTCGGATAGGGTGCCTAGTTTATCGCAGTGTCGGATAGGGTGCCTAGTTTATCGCAGTGTCGGATAGGGTGCCTAGTTTATCGCAGTGTCGGATAGGGTGCCTAGTTTATCGCAGTGTCGGATAGGGTGCCTAGTTTATCGCAGTGTCGGATAGGGTGCCTAGTTTATCGCAGTGTCGGATAGGGTGCCTAGTTTATCGCAGTGTCGGATAGGGTGCCTAGTTTATCGCAGTGTCGGATAGGGTGCCTAGTTTATCGCAGTGTCGGATAGGGTGCCTAGTTTATCGCAGTGTCGGATAGGGTGCCTAGTTTATCGCAGTGTCGGATAGGGTGCCTAGTTTATCGCAGTGTCGGATAGGGTGCCTAGTTTATCGCAGTGTCGGATAGGGTGCCTAGTTTATCGCAGTGTCGGATAGGGTGCCTAGTTTATCGCAGTGTCGGATAGGGTGCCTAGTTTATCGCAGTGTCGGATAGGGTGCCTAGTTTATCGCAGTGTCGGATAGGGTGCCTAGTTTATCGCAGTGTCGGATAGGGTGCCTAGTTTATCGCAGTGTCGGATAGGGTGCCTAGTTTATCGCAGTGTCGGATAGGGTGCCTAGTTTATCGCAGTGTCGGATAGGGTGCCTAGTTTATCGCAGTGTCGGATAGGGTGCCTAGTTTATCGCAGTGTCGGATAGGGTGCCTAGTTTATCGCAGTGTCGGATAGGGTGCCTAGTTTATCGCAGTGTCGGATAGGGTGCCTAGTTTATCGCAGTGTCGGATAGGGTGCCTAGTTTATCGCAGTGTCGGATAGGGTGCCTAGTTTATCGCAGTGTCGGATAGGGTGCCTAGTTTATCGCAGTGTCGGATAGGGTGCCTAGTTTATCGCAGTGTCGGATAGGGTGCCTAGTTTATCGCAGTGTCGGATAGGGTGCCTAGTTTATCGCAGTGTCGGATAGGGTGCCTAGTTTATCGCAGTGTCGGATAGGGTGCCTAGTTTATCGCAGTGTCGGATAGGGTGCCTAGTTTATCGCAGTGTCGGATAGGGTGCCTAGTTTATCGCAGTGTCGGATAGGGTGCCTAGTTTATCGCAGTGTCGGATAGGGTGCCTAGTTTATCGCAGTGTCGGATAGGGTGCCTAGTTTATCGCAGTGTCGGATAGGGTGCCTAGTTTATCGCAGTGTCGGATAGGGTGCCTAGTTTATCGCAGTGTCGGATAGGGTGCCTAGTTTATCGCAGTGTCGGATAGGGTGCCTAGTTTATCGCAGTGTCGGATAGGGTGCCTAGTTTATCGCAGTGTCGGATAGGGTGCCTAGTTTATCGCAGTGTCGGATAGGGTGCCTAGTTTATCGCAGTGTCGGATAGGGTGCCTAGTTTATCGCAGTGTCGGATAGGGTGCCTAGTTTATCGCAGTGTCGGATAGGGTGCCTAGTTTATCGCAGTGTCGGATAGGGTGCCTAGTTTATCGCAGTGTCGGATAGGGTGCCTAGTTTATCGCAGTGTCGGATAGGGTGCCTAGTTTATCGCA
>NW_026733863.1:25000-27500 GCF_028476545.2 Physella acuta | reverse complement strand
CCGTTCCACCGAGGATGCGAAGCGGCGAGTCGTTAGTCTAACAGAGCTGGCGAATGACGGTGGTTGTTCTATGTTTAAATACATTAAAACTACATTTCACTTTGCGCTGAATGTACGTGGATATTAAAAACCCAATTGAAAAATTTGGTTGAGTTCATCCCGCCGTTTACCCGAATTTTAAAAAAATTGTGAAAAATAAAAAAAAAATAGATGAGCTGAAGTTTGATGGGTTGCCGATCAGACCGCCTCGACTTAGCGGCATTCCCGCGTAGAGTGATCGAGAGTTTTCCAGTCTCAAGCTCGCCCAGTGTAAAGACGCGGCATTGCCGTAGAGGCTAAGCTGCTAAGTAGAGACGGTGTTTGTACAACTATATTTCACTTTATATTCTTAACCAATGTATGTGTTGTAGAAAGCAGATTTTTCTCATCCCGCCGTTTACCTGAAACGAATAAAAATTTATTTTGTACAAAATTAAAAACATTAGTGTTTCCAATAAACTACATTTCACGTTTTCTAATTTAAACTTAAACGAATGACTGGTATCAAAATATAGGATCTATGTGAAAATAAAAACACGGTGTAAGAGTTTTCAAACCTCGGTAATGCCGTCTAAGACCAACTAGTCGACCGAAGGGACAGTAGTTTTCCGGTCGATAAGACATATCAGCCCGGTATCGCCAAAGTTAATTACGATCGGTCATAATAAACTAAATTTAAAATAAATAAATAACCCAAACGTGTGTATACATCATGTGGTACGTATTCAGTTCTATTCTAACTGGAATATATATTTTAAGAATCAATGAACTTAAGTTTTAAAACCAAACCGAAATCGCGCGAGTCGTCGTTGTAAAACTAGATTTAACAAACGGCTGCGTAATATTAGACTTAAAAATATTATATAATATCCTCTATTGATTAAATAGTGAAAAATAAGCTTCAATGTAGCTTAATCTAGTACAAAATCTAAAAGTTGTGATAAATTAAATTGAAATTAAACACGATAGACTTAAATCTAGAGTTAAGGAATAAAACCGACCCGCGAACCAGCTACTAAATGGTTCGATAAGACTTATCTCAAATACAATCGTTTTCTATCAGTGTTATGCCTTCAATCGATACTTTTTGATGAAATAAATACTTAAATGATTTAATGAATGCATATATACATGTAATTAATGAGTGAAAGTATGTATAAAGTATTAGATAAATTAATAATAAACCGACCCAGCTACTAAATGGTTCGATAAGACTTATCTCAAATACAATCGTTTTCTGTAATTGTTATGCCTTAAATTGATAATTTTTAGTTAAACAAATACTTAACTAATGAAATAAATACATAGATAAATGTATTTAATGAATTAAAGTATGTATAAAGTATTATATAAATTAATAATAAACCGAATCCGACCAAATTTAAATCTAAAACCACGATCGGCGGCGTAATGAAGTGTATCGTAAACCCGTTTTTTTTATAATTTAAAATGTAATGACAGAACTCCCAAAACAACAATACACATACATATTAGTACTATGGTGAATTGTAGTTGTATTAGGACCGTAATTATAGTTAATTAAGGAACCATTCATTGTCTTCGCTCTGTTATGTACGTCGTCGTTTAATCGACACGGCATATTTGGCTTGAATCTAGAAAAATTCAAACTCTAACCCTAAGGTAGACAGGCAGGGTAAATAAATGTGGGTGATCTCTCATAAAATTGTCTTCTAGGAATTATTTTTATATAGACTATCTTTTCTGTAGAGTTTAAGTGGACAAGCGCGGACGAAATAGAGCGCAAAATTTAAAATGAATTAAAAATTTTCATCAGACCGGAAGTAGGCATAACCTAGGCGCCATGTTTCCGTCGTACAAGTTTTCACCGTTGCAGTCACCGTTTCAATCGCTCTTCGTGTGGACGTGTATTATTTCTAGTCATGTGTTGTGTAGATGATTCGCTTAAGGTAGGTGTTCGGACTTATTTCTTTAATATTAATTAAACCGTATTTGCCTTGTCGGCCTTAAAATAAAGCTATTTTTTTTTCATCGCAATCGAAGTGTTAGATCTAGAATCTAGTTCCCGCCTCCGCTTCGCTAATTCGACTTAATGTAACTATGACACAACTATTAAATCTAGAGTCTCTATTTTAATTAAATAATTAGGAATTCTATCTCTAGATGATATCTAATCTATTCCCACACGTGTGTGCAAGTAGGATTTAACGTCAGAACAGGTGTGGTGGTCTAGGCGTCGCTATTTTTGACGGTAGGAATTTTTTTTTTAAATTCGTAAAATTTTATATAGACTTTATATAGCAATTTACTAAGACCGACCCTAACGCCCAGTAAATATTTAATTACCACATTGTTATGGACACGGTGTATTAGGTAGGGCCGAGGGCTATCCATAGGTACCAATTTTTAAATTTTGTGACAATTAGGAGCCGAGTTATAAAATAAATTTAAAATACTGGTTCTGGTCTTAGACTTTATATAG
>NW_026733863.1:12500-15000 GCF_028476545.2 Physella acuta | reverse complement strand
GAACCATTCATTGTCTTCGCTCTGTTATGTACGTCGTCGTTTAATCGACACGGCATATTTGGCTTGAATCTAGAAAAATTCAAACTCTAACCCTAAGGTAGACAGGCAGGGTAAATAAATGTGGGTGATCTCTCATAAAATTGTCTTCTAGGAATTATTTTTATATAGACTATCTTTTCTGTAGAGTTTAAGTGGACAAGCGCGGACGAAATAGAGCGCAAAATTTAAAATGAATTAAAAATTTTCATCAGACCGGAAGTAGGCATAACCTAGGCGCCATGTTTCCGTCGTACAAGTTTTCACCGTTGCAGTCACCGTTTCAATCGCTCTTCGTGTGGACGTGTATTATTTCTAGTCATGTGTTGTGTAGATGATTCGCTTAAGGTAGGTGTTCGGACTTATTTCTTTAATATTAATTAAACCGTATTTGCCTTGTCGGCCTTAAAATAAAGCTATTTTTTTTTCATCGCAATCGAAGTGTTAGATCTAGAATCTAGTTCCCGCCTCCGCTTCGCTAATTCGACTTAATGTAACTATGACACAACTATTAAATCTAGAGTCTCTATTTTAATTAAATAATTAGGAATTCTATCTCTAGATGATATCTAATCTATTCCCACACGTGTGTGCAAGTAGGATTTAACGTCAGAACAGGTGTGGTGGTCTAGGCGTCGCTATTTTTGACGGTAGGAATTTTTTTTTTAAATTCGTAAAATTTTATATAGACTTTATATAGCAATTTACTAAGACCGACCCTAACGCCCAGTAAATATTTAATTACCACATTGTTATGGACACGGTGTATTAGGTAGGGCCGAGGGCTATCCATAGGTACCAATTTTTAAATTTTGTGACAATTAGGAGCCGAGTTATAAAATAAATTTAAAATACTGGTTCTGGTCTTAGACTTTATATAGCAATTTACTAAGACCGACCTTAATACCCATTAATTATTTAATTAGCGCATAGTTATGGACATCCTGTATTAGGTTGGGCCCAGGGCTATCCGTAGGTACCAAGTTTATAATTTTGTGACGATTATTAGTCGAGTTATAAAATAAATAAAAAAAACTGGTTCTGGTTTGCACTACATTTCTTTCTTCTTTAACGGCGGACTCCCGGTCCAGCCCCATGGGTTACCCGTGAGCCGGGGCCTCGTTAGCCTGGACGGCTCCGATGTGACCGCGGATTGTTGTGGCCCGCCTCAGCCCGAGTCGAGATCACCCTTCCGATCGAAGGTGGACGCCATAGGGCGCCCGGGATAGCCCGGGGCGCTGTTCGTCACCCGAGCGCAGGGGCGCCGGGAGACGCCCCCGGTGAAGTTTGGCGGGTGATTCTGGTAGAGCTCCCCACCCCGATCGCAGGACACCCCTCGCCGCCCGCCCAGGTGTCGAGGTGGCCGCGGGGGAACTCGGGGCGTTTTGGCTCCCCCTTGTGCCGGAGCGGCGCCCTCGGTCCCAGAACGCCCCTGGCGGGTGATTCGCATGCCCCCTGGGGTGGGGAACGCGGGTGGGTGGTCGTAAAGCGTGTAACCGCAGTGGGGGCGGCCCCTTAGTCGGGGGCGCCAAAGTTGGCACCCCACCTGGGGCGCCCCCCGGAAGTGTGGCGCCCGCGCGAGTGAGCCCCGTAGATGCGCCCCGACACCCCCGCGCCGCCCCCCGGGTCGCGGCACCCCCGGCGCCCTCCGTGCGGGCTCCCCTCATGGGGCGGCACCCCGGTCCTCCCCGAGACTATGTACCCGATTTTTCGGTTTAACACTAGAGGTATGGGCAGAAATACGGCGGTTAAAACGGTCTGTATCTACTATTGTGGAGGTGAGTGTCGGTGAAGCCTCTATGTGACGCTAGGATCCGCGCTCCCTCGCAGCCAGCGACATGTGCCCGATCTGACCGTGCGTGGCTCAGTCTCCCGACTAGCTTCCCGGTAAAATGCGGGCTCGGCGCGCAGGTCGCGCCAGTGAAGGTAAAAGTACGTGTCCGTAGCGTGAAGCCAGCGGCGACGCGCAGTGCTAACGCAACCAAGCAGTATTGGTGGCTCGATAAAAGTCTCGCACTGGCCCAGCCCTCGGAACGGGCGACGGGTCTGCAAAACGCAGTCGGCTCGATGCAAATCGAGAGATTTCCCGGCGACGCCGTGTTTACGGTGAAGGGGGAAATGTGAGCGGTCCGATGTGAAAAAATCCGGGAATGCCGGGATCCGTTCTCTCGCTAGAGCGTTGTCTCCCGTCCCGCGATGTGTTGTGGAAAAACGTCTCGCAAACGATAGCTATCTGGTTGATCCTGCCAGTAGTCATATGCTTGTCTCAAAGATTAAGCCATGCATGTCTAAGTTCACACTGTCCCATGGTGAAACCGCGAATGGCTCATTAAATCAGTCGAGGTTCCTTAGATGACACGATCCTACTTGGATAACTGTGGCAATTCTAGAGCTAATACATGCAATCGAAGCTCCGACCTTTATCGGGAAGAGCGCTTTTATTAGTTCAAAACCAATCGGCGCG
>NW_026733863.1:0-5000 GCF_028476545.2 Physella acuta | reverse complement strand
AGCCCGGTATCGCCAAAGTTAATTACGATCGGTCATAATAAACTAAATTTAAAATAAATAAATAACCCAAACGTGTGTATACATCATGTGGTACGTATTCAGTTCTATTCTAACTGGAATATATATTTTAAGAATCAATGAACTTAAGTTTTAAAACCAAACCGAAATCGCGCGAGTCGTCGTTGTAAAACTAGATTTAACAAACGGCTGCGTAATATTAGACTTAAAAATATTATATAATATCCTCTATTGATTAAATAGTGAAAAATAAGCTTCAATGTAGCTTAATCTAGTACAAAATCTAAAAGTTGTGATAAATTAAATTGAAATTAAACACGATAGACTTAAATCTAGAGTTAAGGAATAAAACCGACCCGCGAACCAGCTACTAAATGGTTCGATAAGACTTATCTCAAATACAATCGTTTTCTATCAGTGTTATGCCTTCAATCGATACTTTTTGATGAAATAAATACTTAAATGATTTAATGAATGCATATATACATGTAATTAATGAGTGAAAGTATGTATAAAGTATTAGATAAATTAATAATAAACCGACCCAGCTACTAAATGGTTCGATAAGACTTATCTCAAATACAATCGTTTTCTGTAATTGTTATGCCTTAAATTGATAATTTTTAGTTAAACAAATACTTAACTAATGAAATAAATACATAGATAAATGTATTTAATGAATTAAAGTATGTATAAAGTATTATATAAATTAATAATAAACCGAATCCGACCAAATTTAAATCTAAAACCACGATCGGCGGCGTAATGAAGTGTATCGTAAACCCGTTTTTTTTATAATTTAAAATGTAATGACAGAACTCCCAAAACAACAATACACATACATATTAGTACTATGGTGAATTGTAGTTGTATTAGGACCGTAATTATAGTTAATTAAGGAACCATTCATTGTCTTCGCTCTGTTATGTACGTCGTCGTTTAATCGACACGGCATATTTGGCTTGAATCTAGAAAAATTCAAACTCTAACCCTAAGGTAGACAGGCAGGGTAAATAAATGTGGGTGATCTCTCATAAAATTGTCTTCTAGGAATTATTTTTATATAGACTATCTTTTCTGTAGAGTTTAAGTGGACAAGCGCGGACGAAATAGAGCGCAAAATTTAAAATGAATTAAAAATTTTCATCAGACCGGAAGTAGGCATAACCTAGGCGCCATGTTTCCGTCGTACAAGTTTTCACCGTTGCAGTCACCGTTTCAATCGCTCTTCGTGTGGACGTGTATTATTTCTAGTCATGTGTTGTGTAGATGATTCGCTTAAGGTAGGTGTTCGGACTTATTTCTTTAATATTAATTAAACCGTATTTGCCTTGTCGGCCTTAAAATAAAGCTATTTTTTTTTCATCGCAATCGAAGTGTTAGATCTAGAATCTAGTTCCCGCCTCCGCTTCGCTAATTCGACTTAATGTAACTATGACACAACTATTAAATCTAGAGTCTCTATTTTAATTAAATAATTAGGAATTCTATCTCTAGATGATATCTAATCTATTCCCACACGTGTGTGCAAGTAGGATTTAACGTCAGAACAGGTGTGGTGGTCTAGGCGTCGCTATTTTTGACGGTAGGAATTTTTTTTTTAAATTCGTAAAATTTTATATAGACTTTATATAGCAATTTACTAAGACCGACCCTAACGCCCAGTAAATATTTAATTACCACATTGTTATGGACACGGTGTATTAGGTAGGGCCGAGGGCTATCCATAGGTACCAATTTTTAAATTTTGTGACAATTAGGAGCCGAGTTATAAAATAAATTTAAAATACTGGTTCTGGTCTTAGACTTTATATAGCAATTTACTAAGACCGACCTTAATACCCATTAATTATTTAATTAGCGCATAGTTATGGACATCCTGTATTAGGTTGGGCCCAGGGCTATCCGTAGGTACCAAGTTTATAATTTTGTGACGATTATTAGTCGAGTTATAAAATAAATAAAAAAAACTGGTTCTGGTTTGCACTACATTTCTTTCTTCTTTAACGGCGGACTCCCGGTCCAGCCCCATGGGTTACCCGTGAGCCGGGGCCTCGTTAGCCTGGACGGCTCCGATGTGACCGCGGATTGTTGTGGCCCGCCTCAGCCCGAGTCGAGATCACCCTTCCGATCGAAGGTGGACGCCATAGGGCGCCCGGGATAGCCCGGGGCGCTGTTCGTCACCCGAGCGCAGGGGCGCCGGGAGACGCCCCCGGTGAAGTTTGGCGGGTGATTCTGGTAGAGCTCCCCACCCCGATCGCAGGACACCCCTCGCCGCCCGCCCAGGTGTCGAGGTGGCCGCGGGGGAACTCGGGGCGTTTTGGCTCCCCCTTGTGCCGGAGCGGCGCCCTCGGTCCCAGAACGCCCCTGGCGGGTGATTCGCATGCCCCCTGGGGTGGGGAACGCGGGTGGGTGGTCGTAAAGCGTGTAACCGCAGTGGGGGCGGCCCCTTAGTCGGGGGCGCCAAAGTTGGCACCCCACCTGGGGCGCCCCCCGGAAGTGTGGCGCCCGCGCGAGTGAGCCCCGTAGATGCGCCCCGACACCCCCGCGCCGCCCCCCGGGTCGCGGCACCCCCGGCGCCCTCCGTGCGGGCTCCCCTCATGGGGCGGCACCCCGGTCCTCCCCGAGACTATGTACCCGATTTTTCGGTTTAACACTAGAGGTATGGGCAGAAATACGGCGGTTAAAACGGTCTGTATCTACTATTGTGGAGGTGAGTGTCGGTGAAGCCTCTATGTGACGCTAGGATCCGCGCTCCCTCGCAGCCAGCGACATGTGCCCGATCTGACCGTGCGTGGCTCAGTCTCCCGACTAGCTTCCCGGTAAAATGCGGGCTCGGCGCGCAGGTCGCGCCAGTGAAGGTAAAAGTACGTGTCCGTAGCGTGAAGCCAGCGGCGACGCGCAGTGCTAACGCAACCAAGCAGTATTGGTGGCTCGATAAAAGTCTCGCACTGGCCCAGCCCTCGGAACGGGCGACGGGTCTGCAAAACGCAGTCGGCTCGATGCAAATCGAGAGATTTCCCGGCGACGCCGTGTTTACGGTGAAGGGGGAAATGTGAGCGGTCCGATGTGAAAAAATCCGGGAATGCCGGGATCCGTTCTCTCGCTAGAGCGTTGTCTCCCGTCCCGCGATGTGTTGTGGAAAAACGTCTCGCAAACGATAGCTATCTGGTTGATCCTGCCAGTAGTCATATGCTTGTCTCAAAGATTAAGCCATGCATGTCTAAGTTCACACTGTCCCATGGTGAAACCGCGAATGGCTCATTAAATCAGTCGAGGTTCCTTAGATGACACGATCCTACTTGGATAACTGTGGCAATTCTAGAGCTAATACATGCAATCGAAGCTCCGACCTTTATCGGGAAGAGCGCTTTTATTAGTTCAAAACCAATCGGCGCGGCCTCGCAAGGGGTTGCGTCGTCCCATTTGGTGACTCTGGATAACTTTGTGCTGATCGCATGGCCTCGCGCCGGCGACGCATCTTTCAAATGTCTGCCCTATCAAATGTCGATGGTACGTGATATGCCTACCATGTTTGTAACGGGTAACGGGGAATCAGGGTTCGATTCCGGAGAGGGAGCATGAGAAACGGCTACCACATCCAAGGAAGGCAGCAGGCGCGCAACTTACCCACTCCCGGCACGGGGAGGTAGTGACGAAAAATAACAATACGGGACTCTTTCGAGGCCCCGTAATTGGAATGAGTACACTTTAAACCCTTTAACGAGGATCTATTGGAGGGCAAGTCTGGTGCCAGCAGCCGCGGTAATTCCAGCTCCAATAGCGTATATTAAAGTTGTTGCAGTTAAAAAGCTCGTAGTTGGATCTCAGGCGCAGGCGGGCGGTCCGGCTCGCGCCGGCTCACTGCCCGTATCTCCTGCCCTACCGTCTGTCGGCTCTCTCCCGCGGGTGCTCTTCACTGAGCGTCCCGGGTGGCCGACGCGTTTACTTTGAAAAAATTAGAGTGTTCAAAGCAGGCCTCGCTGCCTGAATAATGGTGCATGGAATAATGGAATAGGACCTCGGTTCTATTTTGTTGGTTTTCGGAATTGGAGGTAATGATTAACAGGGACAAACGGGGGCATTCGTATTGCTGCGTTAGAGGTGAAATTCTTGGATCGCAGCAAGACGAACTACTGCGAAAGCATTTGTCAAGAATGTTTTCATTAGTCAAGAACGAAAGTCAGAGGCGCGAAGACGATCAGATACCGTCGTAGTTCTGACCATAAACTATGCCACCTGGCCATCCGCAGGAGTTGCTTCGATGACTCTGCGGGCGGCCTCCGGGAAACCAAAGGTTTTGGGTTCCGGGGGAAGTATGGTTGCAAAGCTGAAACTTAAAGGAATTGACGGAAGGGCACCACCAGGAGTGGAGCCTGCGGCTTAATTTGACTCAACACGGGAAAACTCACCCGGTCCGGACACTGTAAGGATTGACAGATTGATAGCTCTTTCTTGATTCGGTGGGTGGTGGTGCATGGCCGTTCTTAGTTGGTGGAGCGATTTGTCTGGTTAATTCCGATAACGAACGAGACTCTAGCCTATTAAATAGTTCGCCGGTTCCTCGATGCGCCGGCGCAACTTCTTAGAGGGACGAGTGGCGTTTAGCCACACGAGATTGAGCAATAACAGGTCTGTGATGCCCTTAGATGTCCGGGGCCGCACGCGCGCTACACTGAAGAAATCAGCGTGGATGCCTCCCTGGCCCGAAAGGGCTGGGAAACCCGTTGAATCTTCTTCGTGCTAGGGATTGGGGCTTGTAATTGTTCCCCATGAACGAGGAATTCCCAGTAAGCGCGAGTCATAAGCTCGCGTTGATTACGTCCCTGCCCTTTGTACACACCGCCCGTCGCTACTATCGATTGAGCGGTTCAGTGAGGGCCTCGGATTGGTCTCGGTCTGGCACGCAAGTGCCGGCACCGTTGGCCGAGAAGACGCTCGAACTCGATCGCTTGGAGAAAGTAAAAGTCGTAACAAGGTTT
>NW_026733862.1:0-33243 GCF_028476545.2 Physella acuta | reverse complement strand
CCAGAAAAACTCAATACAAAACATTCAAATATTAAAAGCCACGTTTATTTATCGTGAGACAAATTACCTCGTGTGTGTGTGTGTGTGTGTGTGTGTGTGTGTGGGGGGGGGGGGGGTGGGGGTGTGGTGGGGAGAAAAGCGGTGGATAAGGAACGGTTGATGTGGGGAGGGGGGGGGGGTCCTGGGAATGTCATTTTTTAAATTTTAAAATACAACGAAGACGTCGACAGCATCGTAACCCACTTTCATATTTATGTTTGTCAGCTATATTGTTTTATCACCCCACGTCTACTACCACCCATATGAACATCCCCCCATATTAACAACCCACCCTCCCATGTCCCTACTTTAACACCCCCCTCCCTAACACACACACAACAAAGATTCGTTTTCTACTTATTTTTAAAGTTGGAAGGGATTCTCTCCAACACAATTGAGTATTACGTGTCAACTTGTTATGCAACTCCAGTCTGCGGGTTTTTTTTTTGTTTTTTTTTTGTTTTGTTTTTTTTTTTTAAATTTTAGATTTCCTTCCATAGCCTATATTCAATCAAGAACAATCAGAAATAAAAACAGGCTATAACACACGAACTCAACGTTCCATATTGCGATTATTATGTTAATGGCAATACTTAATTAGGTTCGATATAAGCCCCTTGGTACCTCCAGTTAAGAACGACGACGAAGAAGAAAAATGTGAGAATCGCTGTACTAAAGTATTACCTGGTCAATATCAAACAGCTCGCTGAGAAAGAATGAGAGAGAGAAAAAGAGAGAGAAAAGAGAAAGAGAGAGAGAGAGAAAGAGAGTACAAACGAAGTTTAAAACAAAAATAGTTAGAGATTATATTTTGCGAGAATAATTGTCAACGGGACTTTAGATACAGAGTCTGGGTCATAGTAAAAAGCTGTGCGGGTCCTGGTAAAAAGGTGTGAGGGTCCCTGTAAAAAAAAAGAGGGGGGGGGGGGGGTCCCTTCAAAAAGATATGAGGGTGCAAGTAAAAGTTTTGCGTGTCCCTATAAAAGTGTGCGGGTCCCGGTAAAAAGGCATGTGGGTCCCTGTAGAAATGTGTGTGGTTCCCGTTAAAGTGGTTTATGGACTACGTTGTAAAGGTATATGGTCCAAGTTTAAGTAGGTTTCGTAGAAAAATATATGAGGACCTGTACAAATGTGTATGGTCCCCTGTACAAAATTATTTGGGTTCCTGTACAAAGGTGTATGTCGCCCTGTACAAAAGTATATGGGCTTCTGTACAGAGGTGTATGGGCCAGTTAATACACAGTACTATACCCCCCCCCCCTCTCAAGGAACGGAGGTAGACCGCTAGACTGCTAATCCGAATTCCAATCCGGGTTCGTCAGCAGAACGTCCCTGAGTCCACCCAACTCTGATGGGTACCTAACTCACGTTAGGGAAAGTAAAGGCGGCTGGGTATAGTGCTGACCACATTTTCCCTGCATATGCCGAGGTCACTGAAACAGATGAAACTCTACTTCACTTGCCTTGGACCGTCTTCAGGTTCAAAAAGGGTACTCCCTAAACCCCCTTCCCCCCCCCCCCAATCTCTCTATATAGTCATCCAAACCAAGAAAACAAGATGGAGACTGTTGACAATATCTCCTTGGCTGACTACTTAACGTAAAACCTAAGCTTAAAATAACAGATTAAAACCTAAAAACTAACATATGGTAATTTTAGACTAATGGGATGTTTTAATGCACCATCTCTTTGAGTACGATGAGAATTGATTTCCTCGTTATGTGCCGCTTTATGGCGTTTACTTTAGAGATTACTTTAATGATTACCTCACCAGCTTGTTGAAACCACTTTCATTTTGGTGGATAGAGACTAGACTTTTAGATTTTGTTGCAATAAATGACGGATGTAGTATAGAGACAAGACTTTTAGACTGTTGCAATAAATGTCCCATGTAGTATAAAAATACCAAACTTTTAGACAGTTGCAATGCATGGCGTGTATGGAACGGAAATAACAAAAATTAATACTGATTAAGATTTGAGAATTTTAGACACAGTTGCGACATCAAGGCTTAAATTTCAGCAATTATTTCCTGCTAAAATATGACCAAAAAAATATATATATTTGTTTTAATATGAGCCAGTATTCTCCATCGAAAACATATTTCAACAATTATAGTCCATCGAAAAAGGAAGATATTTTCAATTAGCATCCGAAAAAAAAACCTCGAGCTATTTTAGTAGCTACTAGACTACCCGTCATCCCTTGGATAACTGTGGGTTTCGGGGTCATCCATCAAAAAACATCACGTCTGTCACTCAGAGGCATAGCGACCCTTCCCAGCGCCCGGGGACAAACTTTTCGATTTGAACCCCCCCCCCCCCCGCAAGATTTCGATTTGCAACCCCCCCCTCAAACTTTTGATGTGCACCCCCCCCCCCCACTCAAACTTTCGATTTGCACCCCCCTCAACCTTTCGATTTGCACCCCCCTCAACCTTTCAATTTATTTTTCCAAACCATTTTGACGCCCCAACATATGTCCCCCCCCCCCCGCCCCCCTCCACCTCCCCTTCCCCCCCCCCCCCGCTTCCCCTCCCCCTCCCGCCCCCCCCCCCCCCCTCCTCGCTACGCTACTTCAGTGTCACTTATCGTCACAAAAAACAGACCCCACATTAAAAAATATGTTTTTTATCTTTTAAATACACCGAAAACACCGATTTCGGACTATCCCTTCATATACTGACGTCACAGGTGACCTACTCAACTCTACTTCACCTGCCCAGTGTCCCGCCAAGTCTCAGACAACATGTTTTTATCGTTTAAAAAACAATTCCAGCCGAGCATGTCTCTGACCACACTATCCTTTCATATGCTTAGGACAAAGAAACAGATGAACTCTACTTCACCTGCCCTGTATCCTACCAAGTTCAGATAGGCAACTTTATCATTCACATCTAAAAAAAAAAAATTGAAAACAAAAATATCATTGACATTGGTCTAGAACCCGTGCCAATTGCATGAGAGCCGACTACTCTACCAACATAGCTATTTACTCTTCACGTCACAAGTGAATTTTTATACTATACTTTGAGTCTCCTTATGAAACTTTCAAATTAAATTTTATCTTAAATTAGCCAAACAAAGATTTATATAAAATAAAGAAGTTCTGAAATTAGCTAGATCTAGATAGAATTATCTAGATCTAGATTCTACGACTCGCTTGCTTAGGTCTTAAGTTTAGTTTTTCTTGCTAGATCTAGAATCTAGATCTAGATCTAATCATTAGCTACGCTGATAGGCCCGGAGCGAGCATTTCAAAATTACCATATTCCAAACAAAGATTTATATAAAATAATAAAGGTCTAAAATAGTTTAGTATATAGAAAATCGCTATTATCTAAATCTAGATAGAATTATCTATATTTTAGATCTACGACTGAGCTATATTTAGAATTTACGTTTATAATTTAGCAAAATTCCGGTTTAGAAGCAGCGTATGAATCTTAAGCTGCGCAAATACGCCCTGGAGCCAGCACTTCAAAATTTGCATAGTCGAAACAAAGATTTATACAAAATAATAAAGGTCTAAAATATTTTAGTATATAGAAACTCATTGTTATCTAAATCTAGATAGAATTATCTATATTCTAGATCTACGACTGGTTTGCTTAAGTCTCGTTTCTTTTTTGGTTTGTATTAAGATCTATAACTAATAAATTTTTGATTTGACCTAGATTTAGATTCTAGATTCTAGATCTAGATCTATAAATAAATAACTTTCTTGAACAGATTGTAGATCTAGAGAAATTTATTGTAAAACTAAATGAAAAAAGACAGTTGAAAATTGATATAAGTGTTGGAACGTAATAAATACAGCAAACGGACGTATTGTTAAAGTTATGACCGACAGAAAATTAGATTTGATTTGACCTAGATTCTAGATCTAGATCTAGATCTATAAATAACTTTCCTTCGACAGCTGATCTTTAGATCTAGAGAAATTTATTGTAAAACTAAATGAAAAAAGACAGTTTAAAATTGATATAAGTGTTGGAACGTAATAAATACAGCAAACGGACGTATTGTTTAAGTTATAGCCGGCAGAAAATTAGCTTTGTAACGCGTTAAACTTTTGAATGGGCCACAAAGTCTATGATGGAGTCCGCCATTTTTATTGAACCAAAAAGTAAACACATCAAGGGACGTCACTATCCCCACAAAGTTTATTCAAAGTATTAACATTTTTAAAAAAATACGGTTAATTTAACTATGAATAAATCAATAAATTAATTAACGTCTTTAAATACATTTGTGATTAACAGTCTGTCTGCATTAAAAAATTATTCTCTACCTACATACTATTTTACAGCTTTCCACGATGAGTGCAACCATGCGAGATAGTCGATCAGGCAAACAAACAAACAAAAAAATAAATATTCAAACATGTAAACAAACTTGACTTTTAGTAGTATATAGATAGATAGATTATTTTAAGACAAAATGAGATAGTTTTAAGCATTTCGAGATATTTAGAACAAATATTTCTTTTCTGGGAATTTATTTAAAATGCAGATGTATTTTAGGTCGAATTTGTCTGGGTTTTTTTATTTGCTTTTTTTTTAACCCTTTCAGGACCAAGGGACACCGGTGTCCCAAATTTTCAAATTATCACCAAATGAAATTGGAATAACATAGGGTTGTTGAATTTGCTTTAAAACATTTATTACATGATAGACTTAACATAAATAAAGCTGCTTTCAGTATATATGAGATAGTTTTGTTGTCATAATTATGGGAACTTTGCATTTTTAGACCACACACAATGCTACAGTTTATATTTTTATATAAAAAATACTAACTGTAACAGAAAGAAATTACTGGCGGTTTTTCAAAGGTTTAGTATTTAGGTATTATATTTACATTTGTTTTTCCTAATAGCTTTGCTTGTTTTTTTTAAAAAGTATTTTTTTTTCCTTGGGACATATATGTCCCTACGGTCCGGAAGGGAGCTAACTTTTTTTACAATGTTGCTAAGCATGGGTTTTGGCATTAGAATACAAATAGTTGCAAAGCTTTTGTTTACTATAACTGAACAAAATGCTGTGCAAATACTGTTTATTTACAATAAAGACGATGAAAACAACTTGCTTCTTTATGAAAAAGATGTGAATTTTCTGTAGAAATATGCCGACAAAGTAAGTGTAGGAGCTATAATCGAACGACTTGTTCAAGTCCCAGAGCAGATTGTCACTACTACGATAAGGCCTACACCTTATTCTAGTCATTCTGTTTTGCATACATTGCATACATCGTCAATCTCACATGCTATAGTGACTAATATTCCCTCAAATCTGCATGGTCCGCGCAGTATTTGTGAACATGCCGTGCTGTCATTTTGTAAAATACATGTTACCTTATATGAGATTTTTAGAACACCGCGCACAAAAAATATACGATGTACACTTGAGTTTTCCCCTCAGAGGGAGCGTTAATAGTTACCATTACTCCTCCGACATCCCCCAACCCGATATTACCACCTCCGAGCAATTACCCCTCGTCCAGTTATGGATAAGTTAGGACTAGAGTAAGGTTAGGGTTAGGGCTAGTTTTAGGGTTAAATGTAGATTTAGAGTTGGAGTTAGGGGTTTTGTTAGGGTTAGCTATAGGCTTGGAGTTTGGGGTTAAGATCAGGGGTCTTCAGCATCGGTGGGGGGGGGGGGGGAAGGGGAGGGGAAGGGGAATTTGGACGGGGTGGTAATGTCCTAGACCCGAAGCTGACACATATCATTATCATCAATAGAACTAGACTTGCCAAAACATGAACAACCAAACGTTTTTGTCATAATTGAAAAAGGAGAATGGAGCAAGATATTATTTTCAACTAGAGGCTTCTGAAAACATAGTTTCCAATAAAAGTTATTGACTATGGTTATAGGAAATTGACAATAGATGTTGATTGAAATGAACATTCTAATGATTTTAGGCAATTAAATCCATGTTTCATACATTGATAATTTGTTGCCAAGATAATGATTTGGAGTCAAAAAGCCATTATACCTATATTTGACAAGAATTTAACGCTGGCTACAATGCAAAATCAAGCTTGAATATAGGCAAATGATAGCAAGAGCTCACATTTAGGGATTACATCAAAGAGATATCACCTCAAGACCTGTTCTTAGAGGCAAGAATTTCACTTCAACCCCACCAGAGGTTGATAAATGAAAGAAAGAAAAACGCAGGAGTTATGCACAATGTGCAACAGAAAAGATTGAGAACGGAGCGAACAATATGTATTATATCTACCATGTTCGTGTATGTTATATAACATCACGTGCTTCCATAAGCTCCATTCATAGATGACTATACACTCATAAAGGACATAAATGTGTTCTCAATGCTGATATTTTCAATTTCTAATGTACCAGAACAACTAACACAAGTTAGATCACTTTTAGAATAAACATATTGACATAACTCACAACATAACCTATTTTCGATAATTTTCCTTTGAGGACCGTAGGGACACATATGTCCCATGCTGTATCTCAAAAACTATTTAAGATATCGGAAAACCGTTAACATTTTTGAAATCTACGTGTCATTTTACTACTAAATGTGTGCACAGATATTTGAAATTATGCCTGTAATCCTTGTGGTCCTGAAAGGGTTAACAAAAACCTCTGTTTTAAGATTGGAGAGTTCACCAAAATAACTGTTTATTGAAAAATATTTTATGATCCGCTACGCTCCAAAAAAATTGCGTCTTGTTTTTCTTCCATTATAACAATGATTCGTAACAAAATATCGGATCAGAAATAAAAAAATTTTAAACACTTTTTGTGTCAACACAATAGGAAATATTTTAACAACTATTTTGAACGAACACTTCGTATTAATCTCTAAACCGTCTCGTGAGCTAAAAATAGAGTAATGGTAAAAATGTGATTTGCTTCAAATGTGGAATAAAATCCTCGGCCTATTCTCGATGGTTTCAAATAACCGCAGACGATTGCATTTTGCAATGATATTTCTCATTGTTCTGATGGTATGGCATTTCAGGTTTTATATTTTTGAAATGAAACTAATTTTGTGAGCTCGCGTGGTTAGCAAAGTTGGAAGTACACAGAAAAAAAATTTGTTTTAAATGAAATTTGTTTCTGTCAATACTCGTGGATTTAAATGAATGCAGAATAGCTTATTTAATAGATCTTAGACGGTATTGTTAATTATAAATATAAACCTGCCCCTGAATATAATCCCAACCGTCAAGATTAATCTAGATTAGCATTAATCGTCACTTTGATCCTAGATAGAGATACTGACTAAAAGAAATCAAAGAAGGCCTATCTTTCATTTAATTATAGATGTATATATTTTTAAAATACACACTTTTTTAATAGAGAGATTGTCTAAAGTATATTTATTTTACAAAATATAATACTTGCCCCAAAGCTAATGATCATTGTTTAAAGTTGTATGAACAATTTATTTAACTTATTTAACTTATTCCCACGTTTTCTTTAACTTGCTTTCTCTGTTTGTTTTTCCAATCAAATCTTGCGATCGAAATTTCTGGCACTTCCCAGTTAGCTAGCGCGCTGAAATTTTCAGGGAAGCTTTCTTTTGGATGACCATAGAATATTCAATTGTTATTATTACTAAATTGATCAATGGAAACATTTTATTGAGCATTTTAGACCGCTATATAATCTATATATATAATTCTCCTCTGCGAGCCATTAGAAAAAAAACCAGCGACGCGTAGCTCGCCTCTCTCTTGCCGCGCGCAGTGAAGCGAACGATCCCACGTCGCGACAGGCTTAGGGGCAGATAATTTAGTTTGAACCGACTTTAAACTTACAGGAGGTAACTATTACCACTGGTGGCCAGTTTGGGGGAGACGATATGGTCGAGTGGTTGGGCACACGATTGCTATCCCACTCGACACGGGTTCAAATCTATGTGTTCTAGTCAGTAACCAGCCCTCGTCCTAACCGCTATCAACTAACCTCTGACAATCATTCACTTACGATTGAGACCGAAGAAGAAAGGGTCTCTCGTTTTTTACGAGTTGTCTTTTTACGAGTTGTCTTCGTTTACCCAAAAAAAAGTGAAAAGATAAAATCGATAGCAAGATTTCAATGCAAACAAACAGACAAAGACTAAAAAGTAGAAAATAATAATCATTAAAAAAGTTTTTAAAAACCCACGTTTTCTGATTGAACTAAAAAGTAGAAAATAAATGCTATACATCACAATAATGCAAGCGATCACTCTACTATAAGCGATCAAAAACGTGGGGCGCCGTGATTTTCTTACAGTTTCTAGTACTGTTGACTCTCTACAAGCTCCCTAATAAAAGTCAATAGTATTATCTAATCAATAGTAATATCACTTTTACTTCGGCGCCCCACGTTTTTCATCGCTTATAGTAGAGTGATCGCTTGCATTATTGTGATGTATAGCATTTATTTTCTACTTTTTAGTTCAATCAGAAAACGTGGGTTTTTTTAAACTTTTTAAATGATTATTATTTTAAGCATATATTCCCCGAGCTATCAAGGGAGATAACTTTTCAATCATCCAACGCTAGCCCGCAGGAAGTAGGATGTTAACGGGTTCTCAAAAAGACAACAAAATGGGCCCTGGCCAATGTTAAACGTGTGGGGAATCTCTGTGATGGCGTGGAAAAGGACAAGGAGAATTTTTTCCATGTGTAGAATTTTACTGGTGGTTTTTTTTCTCTCTCTCTCTGCAAATGCTCTGTTTAAAAACAGAATTCAGCTCCTGTAGTTTTAAAGTGCTTTAAGCTATTCTTTTTGAAATTTTAGACATTGGAAATATTTTTTTTTATAAACACATCTTATATTCTATTCATGCGTGGCTATAGAGCATGCTCAGATCATTTAATTCAGGCAGTGACGTAGTTGAACAGTGGGAGGTATTTTCTTACATGATGAACAGCGTGTTGGGCTAAACCTAGAGTCTGACTACAGCGTCGAGATGGGTACTGACGCCCCCAATGTCTAGAAGGGTGCTGACGCCCCCAGTGTCTAGACGGGTGCTGACGCCCCCAGTGTCTGGAAGGGTGCTTACGCCCCCAGTGTCCAGATGGGTACTGACGCCATTGCAATTAAGGCAAGAAAAATAAAGAGTAAAGAATCATCTTTAGTCCTAGCGGCATATCGGGCAAATGCATTAGTTCATTTGTTTCTTGACCTCGCATTATAAAGGGAAGGTGTGGTCACCACTTTGCCCAGTCGCCTTTATTTTCCCTAACGTGAGTTAGGTACCCGTCAGAGCTGGGTGGACTCAGGGAGTTGCTATTGACTTTGACCCGGATTCGAACTCGAGACTTTCGGTTATTCAGCTTAGTTATGGCAAGCAAAACCTAAACAAACATCAACAGTTGGTACTGACGCTACTGTCGGTTATAACAAAAAAAACAACCACTCGTTGTATTTGTCCCCCTCCACTTTAGTATCACCCTGTTCGTTCATTCAGTAGCTGCTGCATATTGTATTGTTTATATTGGGTACGTTAGAATAGCAAATGATTAAATTTCGTTGCCTGAAAAATCGTTCGTATCTAGGGGCAGTTTTTTTTTTATTTGGGCGGGTTTGGGGGGGGGGGGGTCTCACGGCGGATAGATATTAAGCTGATCTATTTATATCTCATGAAAAATGTTGGTCTTTTAAATGTCCTACTGTGTTTTAATGCCCTAGCAGTTTGTTAATGCGCTACTTGTTTTTTTTCCCATGTAACCCTTTGCACTTAAATAGTAAAGTACGTCTTTCAGACCTAACGATCTATACCGCAGATAAAGTAGAATTCGTATGTTTCTTGACCTCGTTATAAAAAGGGAAGGATTTATCTGTACTATGCTAAACCGCTATAACTTTCCCTAACGTGAGCAAGGTACCCATCACAGCTGGGTGGGCTCAGGGACATCCCCATATACACTCGAGTCAGTATTTAATGTCATACTAAAAGTAAACTCAATTCAGGAAATATATTTAACCCCTATTCAAATGTCTGCCTTTATAAAAAAAAGAAAGTATGTCTCTCGCACTTGGCAGACATTTTTACTTGACTTAACTGCAAGAAAATAAAAACCGACATTTGCATTGTGTGGATAAAAATAGTCGCCCATCCGCTCCATTTTTTCACCAACTTTTGAATGTTTCAGTTCTTTGAGAATTGATTTTTCTCTCTGAAATTATTGTGTACTTAAAGAGTTACAAGAGGGAGATAACTTCGCTTCACAAGCCGAAGAGGTTAGGGTTTTGTGTGTATTTTAGACGAACCCCAACAACAACAAAGGGGTCAAGGTCGTTCGCAGTCGTCACCACCACGCGATCGCATTACGTCATTCCACCGACAGCGGTCGGGCTAAATTCCGAAAATAGCCCAAACAAATGAGATTGTCTACAAGTCAACCGGTGCTCGCTACTCCAGCTGGGGAACCTAATTCAAGTTTTAATGACGTCACTGTGATGCGTTGATCCCGGCGTCTTTGAGGTTGATGGGAAAACCAGGTGAAGTGGATTTGACCTGAATTGATTTCGTTACTCGTTTTGAGGCGAAAGGTTTTGGGGGTCGTCCATAAATGACGTCACACTCGTAAAGGGGGGGGCGTAATTTTGTGACGGTGTGTGATGGGGGGGGGGGGGTGTTAGATAGTGCGAAGTCACACTTTTGCATTATAAAAAAATCAATGTTAGAAAACGAATTTTAGACGTTATTTCGCGTTTTAGAAAACTTTTTTAATAAAATGCAAAAGGAATTGATTAAAATACTATATGTTGACAGAGTTCAGGCAAGATTTTGGAAAAATTCAACTGCAATTTTGAAGGGGGGGGGGGGTTGTAGGCTGAGGCGTGACGTCGTTTTAGGGGGGGAGGGGAGTTTGGCTTTTTGTGACGATGTGTGAAGGAGGGGAGGAGGGGATGTAAAAAACGTCAAAAAAGCTTGACGTCATTTATGGATGACCCCTTTGAGACGCTATATTTTAAAAGTTGTTCGTTCAGTTACTTTAAAAATGATCGCAAACTCCAATGTTATAGTTTCATTAAGGAAAATTACTAATTAGCTGATCTAATTGTAAGAGGGGGGGGGGGCGAGATGGTAATTTGATATCAGCTAACATGTACAGAAGGTTACTGGATTAGCTGAACTATTCGACAGAGACAGAATTTTTTTCATAAACATTATTTTAAAATATGATTTATTTTTATTCATTTGTTACAGTTTTAATTTTTAATATGCTCCTAATTATGAAGCTCTGGCCAATGAAATGCAATGCCAAAGATCACATTGACTTTATTATATTTTTTTAATTAAATGTTTTCTTTGTATTTATGTGTTTTGTTTACTTTCTTTACGTTATGTAAATACATTTCTCTGTGTGTATGCAATTTGAAAAAAATGCCAAATACTTTTATTATTTTGAAACATTTTTGTTTATTATTTATTAATACATTATGACTATAAGAAAATAATAAAATAAATTATGGGAAAATGAGAAGTTATGGAAGGAGTTTGTCGATTTAAAATAGGTGGTGCCCGCCACCCTACCGATATTTTAGAATGTGCTCTAGAGTAAAAAAAAAAAGGTTGGGAACCCCTGCAGTAGATAGACCACATGAACACTAGACACTGAGGTTCTGAGTTCAAGTACAAGTCTAATAAAATGGATGTGTAACGTTATCGGATGAGGTCATTGTCTGCATAGATCTAACGGGAGTATGGGGTCTGGAATTCATATCAGGTTAACTCTACTTCACCTATCTTTTTTTGAATGTTGTGGCTGGAATGTTTGCTGTATCTGCTTAGAGTGTTAAGAATGCCGTGTTATGTATATTGAAGCAGTCATATGAAGTAGAGTTAATCAGTATCATTGACTTCGACAATATTACAACGATTACACACACATAATTTAAATAATCATCTCATTTTCATTTATTTGTGGTTGAAGGGGAAAAAACTGGTGTGCCGAAATCACGCCCCCCCCCCCTCACCCCGCAACATCTGTTTTGAACTTGACCTTGTTCGGGACGAACACGAAAAAAAAATATCAGGTTGTGACGTCACCACATGCCTGGAAGGGCAAGCGGCCGGTCAGTGAAAGAAACGGTCACGTGAGACCAAATCTTGAAATGCCGGATGTCCTTAGGTGCGTCTTGTGACGGCGTGATTTGTCCGTCCTCACTCCCCACCCCCACCCCACCCCCCACCCCCTCCCTTTCCACAGACTCGTCTATTTTGTTTAGTACACCGGTTTTTTCCCTTGCTCACCATTAGGATGCGATGAGCTGTTTGTGTAACAGAGAACCTCGGTATTCACAGACCGGAAATGAGATTTCGAAAGTAGCCTCTGTTGTTGTTTTTTTTTTCTACATTTATAGTGCACGAGTAGTATGTAATTGTCAGGGAATATATTTATTTTTTTTCAAAAATATTTTGTAGAATTATTTTTTTCCCCAATGTTATTTATCCGGCCAAGTTTATCAGTTAAAATAGTTACACGTCAAAAACGTGAGCACTTCTGTTTACGTCTAGGGGTTTTTTCTTTTATTCCCGCCGAGAAGGGGGGGTGTAATTGTTAAAGGAATTATGTCCAAAAGCAATTTTGTCCTGAAGCCAACGGATAGCCGTAACGAGATAGAAATGTTTATTTTAAATTTTAAAGTTTTTTTTTTTTTTTATACTAGACTCTGACTGCTTGGTATGGGGATTTCAATAGTCTACCTGTTACAGGAGAACTAACAGTATATTTCACTTCCCTGACAGTAAATCTAGCAGGTTTTCATGTCAAGATAAGCTTTATATGAGGTGGCTCAACGCCACGGTGTCTTGAACCTGCTAGCTCGAGTATGCAATATACAGCACTATTTTCAACATAGCATCATAAATATGTACTTTACAACCTACCGGAAAGTAAAAAGTAAAGTTTACCTTCCAAACTTGACGGTCTATGGGAAAAGTGAAGTAGAGTTCACCTGTTTCTGTGACCTCGGCATATAAAGGGATAATGTGGTCAGCACTATGCCCAGCCGCTCCCCCCCCCCCCCTTCCCCTAACTTGAGTTATGTACCCATCAGAGCTGTGTGGACTTAGGGACGGTCTACTGACTTGAACCCGGATTATATACTCTAAAATCTTTTTTTTTTTGCTATGTACATGAACTTCCATCCCCAGTTCCAATTTGTTAAACCTACAATCACAAACACGTACCTCTTAACCCTCCCCTCACAATGTACTTATTAAACCCTCCATCACCATCTTCATTATTTAATACACCATCCCCATCATATATTTCAATTTCAACAACTCACATAAAGTGCTTTCTCATTAGTACTTTCTTAACCTTCCATCTTTAACTTGTACAAAAAAAAAAAAATTCTACGACTTTAAGACACCCCCAGTAGTTTAAATTAAAACCGGAAGTCAAACAGCTTCCATCTTTTTTTTTACTGGCTGATCCGTGCGACTTTATTTGACAAGCTTTTGTCCTGTTGGTCGTCTTTCTGGTGTCTGTCTGGTCTGCTTAGACCCGCGGGGCCGGAGACATTCGGAAATATGGACGTCACTAGCGGTGCTGCTGATGACGTCACTTGTAGGGTGGAGGTGTTGATGGCACTAGTGCCGAGGTCATAGAAACAAAACCGGTGAACTTCATCTGACCCATGATGCACGGCATGTTCAAAGAGGCAACTTACTATTGTTTACGTCACTAGTATTATGGAGGTACTGACGTCACTTTTCGGGGGAAAACTGATGACGTCAGAATCTAAGAGACTTTACCGTGAGATAGAGATAAAAAAAAGTAATTCACAGTCTACTTTTAACAGCTCTGGCCATTTTAGTATGTGTCTACTGTTTGATTTAGCAGAATTTATAGAATAAATATTATTTTCTCCTTATACCAGTTTGAAATAAATACCAAAAAAAAAAAAACAACGCATCCTTAATTGAGATGGGGGTTCGGGGTAGTTCAACATAGTTTTACTAATAAAATAGCCCTGGTAGATTCACGCAATAAGAAGATTCCTTACAGTCCCTATTTATCAACGTCGTGGGTGTAGTCTGAGACCATTTTGTTTGTCACGGAAAGTTTCGAGAACAAATTTCGATATGAAATGGGTTTTTTTTTCTCTATTATAGTTTATGTTTTGTTTAGTGGGGTTTTCTCTGTTGTTGTAATGTAATGCAAATAAGATGGTGTGTTGTGGGGGGGGGGGAGGGGGGGGGGGTGATCACACACTTGTGTGTTAGTAGGAGCACCTTCTGGGTGATTGTGTGTCGTTTGTGAGTGCTCCTGTGTGATGTGTGGGTGTGTGAGTCCACACGTGTGATGTGTTTGTGAATAGTTGTAAACAAATCTGTATGAGGTGTGGGATGAGTGGTTGTGAGTGCACCCGTGTGCTGTGTGAGTGGGTGGTTGTAAACACACCTGTGTGGTGTGTGGGTGGGTGTGAATGCATCTTTGTGAGGTTGGTGGGTGGTTGTAAACACAATTGTGTGATGTTGGTAAGCAAATATGAGCACGTATGTGTGGTGTGTAGGTTGGTGGTTGTGAGTTCACGATTCGCTGTTGAACAGCTACTCGTCTCGCACACACGCGCGCACACACACACACACACAATCTAATACGTAAATATAAAACATGTATTTATAACCTTTACGTCAACCACAGAATCTGTAAGCGTATAAAGGAATCAGATGTATCAAATACTATCTAAGCGAGACCACCCAGCTGTTTTATTTTATGTTAGCGCTGAAAATGACGTCATCGTCTTATCCCAGAATCCTGTTCACATCCCACAATCATTTGACGTGACATCAGACCTACAGCTACACAAAAATCTACTTCACGTGACAACCAGCCTTCGTTTTCCATTACTTCATTCATTTTATTTTGTTACCATTCATTTTGGTGTTTTTTCTTCTAAACTCATTTTCTCGTCAACTTATATGTAGGCCTATATGGGCGATGATGACGTCGATGTATGTGTAAATACGAGATAACGTCAACGTTTGTGTATATGAGAGATGACGTCATCAACGTATGTGTATGTGAGATGATGTCGACAGCATATGTGAGAAGCTAATCTGTGGCTGCTCCAGCTAACTCAGGTCCATCACCACCTTCACACAGTAATTCAACACGGTTATACGTGTACTCAGTAATGATGTAAATCATTAACACAATTATCGATCTATAGAGAGGTTGCACGTGATGTCATGGATTTGTAACCATGTAAACGTCCGCCATTTTGGGTCTACATTCAAAATGGTGGTCTGCACTGTGAAAGGTTGTAGTTCTCGCTATGGAAATTGTAAAAAGGCGTTTCTTTATTTCGACTGCCTAAAGTTATATTACACCTAGGTGAAACAGATCGGCAGTTAACTGAACGTAGACGTCGTACATTTTTGGCCAATATTTACCGAAGCGGTGTGAGTGAAGCAGCTGCAAACAACATTCGGATCTGTTCTCGACACTTTGTTTCAGGTAAAGAGTTAAATGATTTACCTTTAATAAAATGTTAGGTCATCGCAAATACTAATATATCGAAAGTTATAAAACGTAATTTGTATTAGAGTCTAGTCTCGTGAATATATATAGTCAATATTCGATATATTATATAGTAATATATTGTATTATTTTACCATACTCATATTGACGAGTCTAGCTAGAGTAAGGCCTAGCTGGGTAGCTAGATCTAGTTAAATACTCTATCTACAACTACTACTAGATCTAGTACTGAAACTTATCAACTGTCTAATTATTATTTAACTAATTATAGTCTCATAAACACTTATAATATATGATAAGCCTAAAAACTTTACTATTGTATTACGGCATAAATAATTTTTTTTGGTTTCTGCAACTGAAATTATTGGAAACAAATTGGGTCACAGGTTACACTAGTTCTAGGTTAGGCAGACATAGAACTCTAGGATTAACTAATTATTACTTAAATTAACTTTACAAAATTTACACTAGATTCTAAATATTTTATCAGAGTAAATAAAGAATAGTAAGTAATAGATCTAGTAGACTTAAATATAACTTTATTTTTTAAACTGTATATCATATTGAGTCTAGTAATTATTAATAACATATTATATATATTATAGTTAGTCATATTTCTCATATTTGGATAAGCTTTTTAAAAGTAGGCCCTCTATTCACGTGTAGTCTTTTTAAAAAAAATATTCTATTTATCCAGGTAGACCAGCAAACTTCAGAGATGAAACAAATGTTGACTGGGCTCCCACTCTGTTCCTTGGACATGATAATATTTCTATGGCAAAAGTGAAGTTATCAGTCGAAAGACACACACGTACATTAGAGAGACAAGCAAAGAAACGTGCCTATGAAGCTGCAGAGGCCCTTTTGGTACTACCATTGGGCTTAAATAATCAAACAACCAACATTTCCCCAGTGGATATGGGTGAAGGCAATTCAAATATTCAGTGCTTCAATAATCAAACAAACCACACTTCCCCAGTGGATATGGGTAAAGATAAGGCAAATATTCAGACAATCAACACTTCCCAATTGGCTATTAGTCATCAATATGCAAAGGATAGCACACAAACTATCACTAGCAGCATTGGTGTCAATATAGATTCTCTTTTTTTTGAGATGCAACAGTTAAGGTGTGAGAATTATTTGCTTCGTGAAAAAGTATTCTTTGAGCTAACCCCAGAGTCTTTCATTAATGACGATGATAAAGTCAAATTCTACACAGGTATTCATTCTTATGGTGTACTGATGCTTATTTTCAATAGCAGTAGTGGCACTATAAATCATAACCACAATAATTGTCTCACCAAGTTTCAGGAATTTGTGCTAACATTGATGAAATTAAGGCTTAGTCTGCAGCTGCAAGATCTGTCATACAGATTTAAAATTTCACTGTCAACAGCCAGTAGAATTTTTGAGAAATGGGTTCGCCATATGGCTCACAACCTTAGACAATTTATAGTGTGGCCTGAAAGGGAGGACATACAAAAAACTATGCCTAATTGTTTCAAGCGTTCCTTTGGTGCAAACACAGCAGTTATTATTGATTGTTTTGAAATTTTTATTGACAAACCATCAAGTCTACCTGCTAGAGCAATCACCTGGTCACAATATAAACACAATACCATTAAATTTCTTATAGGCATCACTCCACAATGTACTATATCTTTTATATCTAAGGCTTGGGGTGGTAGGGTTAGTGATAAATACTTAACAGAAAATTGTGTCATTTTAAACAAACTTTCACCTGGAGATTTAGTTTTGGCTGATAGGGGATTTACAATAGCAGATAGTGTTGGGCTTTATTGTGCAAAGCTTGCTATTCCTGCTTTTACAAAGGGAAAAAAACAACTATCAGCTTTGGAAGTGGCTGAGACAAGAAAGATTGCAAATGTTCGGATTCATGTAGAAAGGGTTATTGGGTCAGTTAGACAAAAATACAAAATTCAAAGTGACACTTTACCACTGGATTATTTAAATGAAAAGGGCAATCCTTTAATAGATGATATAGTGACCACTTGTTGTGCATTGATTAATCTTTGTCCAGCTATTGTGCCTTTTGATTAATTTGAGTATTTAAAAATGCCATTTATTGTTGTCAGCACAATTTATTGTTACCAGGTTGTATTTTAATATTTAATAAAAAATAAAAACACATTTCATATTTCATTTTTATTTTAACTTATTCAGAGTAGGCTTATTTCTTTTTGTCAGTGGTAAGCCAACAGCTTTAGTAATGCCAGATGCCTTTTTATTGGTATAATAGCATGCCAACAGTTCAGGCAATATAATTTTCTGAAAAAATTCTGCTGCCTTAACAGAGATGCTTGACCACAAATTACTGTCAAAAAAAATTCTTTCTATGTAAACATCTTTTGTTGTCCATATGACAAAATCAGCATATGAAGACTTGGTAGCTGCCATTTGGGTCTGGATTTGATAGTAGTAGCGGTGTGTGCTACGTAATTGTTTATTTGGTCCCAGACCAAGGTTTTTGGCCTCCTTATTGGATATGTCACTCAACATTTTCTCCTTAGTGCACACCTTGTCCACAGCAGTCACAGGTAACCAGACCATCTGGAGAGGCTCCTATGTAGTGCATTTCAGGATGAATTACTAGTCCACTGCAGTGGGCAGCCAAAATAACTCCAGTTTGTTGACAAAAAAGCCATGGCTCGACTGGCTTTTCTGCTGCCTTCTGTGAATGCTTGACCTGCAAAATAAGACAAGTATTAATTAACAAATTGAGGCTATAACATAAACACAAATCAAACTGTTGTAGCTGATTAAAAGGAAAAATAATTCAAGCTAGAAAACATTGGATTATTAGAATCAACAAAAATGTACAGGTCCTAAAAAGTTTGGTACCTTATAGTGGTACTAATTTTCTATTTGATTTTTTTATTTTATGAATGGGCTCATCATGGGTTTACCATCATGGTTTTAAGCATGGTAAACCCATACCAAATGTTGCCATCAACTACCACTGAGCAGAACAAGTCACCAAATTTAATGTAAAATTAGTGTTTATTTTATGTGAGAATGGTTTAGAATAATCATCAATATTTATTATTAATATTGGATTAGTAAAATCCAAAAAAAATGGACAGGTCCTAAAAAGTGGGATACCTGCCTTATACTTATACCCTGCTTTCCCCTAAGTCATTTAAATATTTAGGTAAACATCATAAGACATAATATTTAGTCTATTATAATAATATATAGATTCTAGTATAGAATTGACTTACTTTGGCAACAACGACGACTTTGCTTCCAAATTCTCTGCATTTTGATTGGGACACAAGCCCATCCGTAAAGTATACATAGGACTTCAGGCTTTTATAGTTTCTCATCTTTTCCTGTGTCACTTTGTTGGTCGAAAACACTAAATAGTTCACTATGTCCATGTTTTCAATTTTTGGCCAAATACTGATATCATCTACAAGTTCTTGAAGTTGACGCTTATCACTAAGAAGATACGGATCTTCAATGCATAAAAGTTCAATTTTTTAAATGTATTGTTCTTGCTCGGTAGGTGCGAGGCTTTTAACATAAGCTGAACACATTCTGGAACTAGTCTAACACAAAACTGTACTGAAGACTCCACTGCCTAGCGCTTTTATATTAAAATAATTTATATACACCGGTTGTTAAGGCCGGCGATAGGGCATCAACATGGCGGTCAACATGGCGGCGGATGTAACATCACGTGGTTTTGGTCACGTGTGTGCAACCTCTCTATTGATTGATCTCGAGGATGTAGTAGAGAATAAGGACAGCTGCCATCACAAAACAGCTGCAGGGAGACTTTTTAAATTTTTCTCTCATGTTAAATTTGATGTACATCTCAAAGTCGTCTAATTGGGCTCACGCACTTACACACACATACGCATATATATATATATATATATATATATATATATATATATATATATATATATATATATATATATATATATATATATTTACTAGCCGTCCCGGCCAGGCCCTGCTCTGGCTTCTGTGAAAAACCTTTCTGTTAAAGACCATTACCTGTGTGTTTAGTGATCATCATAAACCCGGCATTGCCCACCCAAACCACAACCAACAAAAACAACAAAACGCAAACATAACGCTAACACAATTACAAATACAAACGAAAACAAAAACCTAACAACAAACCCAACCACAATCACAAACACCAATACAAACACAAAGAAAAAACAAACAAAAAAGCAAACGAAAACAAAAAACCTAACAACAAACCCAACCACAAACACTAATACGAACACAAAGAAAAAAACAAACGAAAAAGCAAACGAAAACAAACCAAATCCAAACGCAAAACCAACCACAAACACAAACTCAAAGAAAAAAACACAAACGAAAAAGCAAACGAAAACAAACCAAATCCAAACGCAAAACCAACCACAAACACAAATAAAAACACAAACCCAAAGAAAAAAACACAAACGAAAACGAAAAAAGAAAGAACAAAAACGAACCAAATCAAAACGCATCCACTAACGCAAACCCAACCTAAACACAAAGAAAACACTAACGCGAACATAAACGCAAAGTGCTCACAGTATAGCCCGGGGCAGAATCGCCTGTTTCAGCTTAATAATCGACTACAGTACCCCAACTTATTCATAGTCTTTTGCACTCACTTAAACGAACGTAGGTGCCAAACCAAACCAAATGAACAATTATAATACTCCAAGCTTATTCGTAAAATACCTACAACATTTGCACTTGATCAATCCCCGCTAATTATGTAATTATTTTTTTCCCAACACCAAAACAAAGTAATAAAAGAAAATTCTTTTCCACTAATGCAGTGTTTTATAAAGGGAAGTAATTGTGTTTTCCTAATTTATCAAAGGGAAGAAAGTGCTAAAGGATTAAATATAAATAATTTTCAGACATAATTAGAATTTTTGTTATTTTTTTTAAATTGTGTTTAATGAACATGCCGACAATTATTATTATCAGTTTGAAAAATGAAAATTATTTCCCAACACTTTCAATAGTAATTTTTTAACTCATAAATTTAGATTATGAGAACGATAATATTCTAACACTTAAACCCATAGAAGTATGTCAACGACAAACAAACAAAAGCGGACTTTAAACCCCAAAACAACGACAACAACAACAAACAAATTTATTTTTACATACAGAATTGAGCTTTATATATTAGATATATATTTATATATATAATCAGTGGTATTTACAGAGTGTTATCCCCAACATTGACTGCTGTCTTTATATATATATATATATATATATATATATATATATATATATATATATATATATATATATATATATATATATATGCATCTATGTCTTATGTCTATCTTTTTATGTGTCTAAGTTTATGTATTTATGTCCCTATATCTACGTGTCTACGTCTGTATACCATGTATATGTGTGAACGTCTAAGTATGCGTGCCTTTGTCTATGTGTCTGTGTTTATATTATTAAGAGAATGAAAGCGATTTATAAAGCTAAATGTATCGACTAACCAATAATTAGTTTCTTAATGCAAACTGAGCAACGCCTTATAACGTTGACGCCCACTTGCACATTAAGTAGATCTGTATCTTAACGGCCTGGTATTCATAAGCATCTCCAGAATAAAATAGATTGCATTACGTCCGAGTTCACAAGGCGACTACACCACTGGGTTACCGGTCCTGTTTTTAGACATGTTAAATGACGTCAAGGGGAGGTAATTTTCTTTATTGGATGCAACGGGATTAGTTCAAGGGAAGATAAGTGATGTATGTATTAAAGGGAAGACACTGTTATCCAATTTTATTTATACAACGGTGAAATGTATGTTCTTCGAAAGACAAAGAAAATACAGTTAGAACATAGATATGTGGCTCTAGTAAAGTGTAGCCTACGTATAGTAGAATAGTGTAGAGATGAGCGAAGCAGATTTAGGTGGGGCCAAATATGTGGTGGAGGATTATGATTCTCGACAACTAAAAAAATAATGATAATTACATTCAATTTTTTTTTGTGCGTATCAAACATATTTAATTGCATTCTTTTTTTTTCTTTTTTTTTTCAATTACACAGCGACAAGCAAGAAATTTTTAAAGTCTAAGCAAGAAATTTGTGTAGTATCAAAATTTAGCATGCGAATCACTTTTTCAAGTTTTTAATTTTCTTTTTATAATGGTTTCTTGTTTCCGTATATTTATCACAACAGAATTATTTTTTTACATTTAATGAAAGATTAGAAAACAATCTGTGTCTTTACTAATTAGTGCAATAATGATTCTTAAACGCTGGCTTTCCTTTTCATTATAATAAAAGTGTTGCTATTCTCTTTTGTTTATTATGGTAAATATTTTTCTTTATCTCCCTTGGTTTATGATAGTAAACACGGTATTACTTCCCTTGATTAGCTGCTGTTGATGATGACGATTCTGCTATGTTGTTCCTACATCGGCACACAAATCGCGGACACTCGCAGTGATGGTGGAACATGTCTCACCTTTTGTGTACCATGTCTCACCACTTATATACCTTGTCTCACCATTTTGTGTACCGTGTCACCACTCAACTTTGCTTGAATGTCGGGTGGGGGGAGGAGGGAAGTTAGTAAATAAAATAAGGCAAACACACAGGGGATTCTCAACCACACACAATATAGACCGGTTTGTAGAATTACAACTTCTGGTAGAACTTGTTCAAATAATATAGGCCTATATGCAATTTCTTATAACAACGTATCGGAAGCCCCCCCCCCCCCACCCCCCCCCCCCCACTCCTTTTTTAGAACACCATAAATAAATATTTTATAAGGAACACTAGTGTTGAATACCACTAGACACAAAAACATCGAATTTAATTTACAATAATATATTTTTACTTAATAAATTATAAATAAAACATGAACTTTCTCGACATATTTGGTTCAGAGGCGTAGCGACCCTTCCGGCGCCCGGGGACAAACTTTTCGATTTGCACCCCCCCCCCCTCGAGATTTCGATTTGCACCCCCCCTCGAGATTTCGATTTGCACCACCCCCTCCCTCAAACTTTCGATTTGCACCCCCCTCGAGATTTTGATTTGCACCCTCCCCCCCCCCTCAAACTTTCAATTTGCACCCCCTCAACCTTTCAATTTATTTTTCCAACCCATTTTGGCGCCCCCTAAGCTCGGCGCCCGGGGACATATTTCCCCCCCCCCCCCGCCCCGCCCCCCCCCCCCCCTCGCTACGCTACTGATTTGGTTTACATAAGACATGTACTTAAACTACACATCATCGTTCTATAAGAATCGGACTAACATTGGAAAGAAGAAAGAAGACAAAACTGTCCACCTTTCTACTCTCTTGTCCAGGTCTAAATCTCAACCTGTAGATATTTTTTTACTCTAGTCCTGATACAGCGCTAAAATTGTAGCGACCGGACAACGTGATTATCCCCCTTTGACGAGCAGTGGCCGCAACTCTTGGGTAGAGTCCACGGTCCGTCTGACCGACGCGATGCGCGCGCAGTCACTTGGCGAGCTTTGCATGTGGGGGCGAGGGGAGCTAATCCAAACAGACACGTTGTTAGAGTGAATTTCTCTTAGTCAAGTAACGTCGTAAATTTCGGGAGCAGTTTCGGTTTCGCGAGTGTGGCGGATAGTGAACTCCCCTTTATGTGAAAACATGGATATTTGTTGTGTTGTGGATTTAAGGATTTCACACGATTTCACGGATTTGTAATTTTATTTCGACGATTTGGAACAACAGGCATAATAGTAGTGACTGTAGCGTTTATTTTAGTCGTTGTAATTCTGTTTATCTTCACGGCCCAAAATTTTCATTTTATTTCTACTTTTGAAAAACAGTTTTAGCAAATTGTACAATGGCTTTGTGTAGGAGAAAAGTGCGATTTTCTCAAAACCCAAATTTTGGATATATTGCATTTTGAAAATAAACTCTTCATATATAGTCCTATATATATATATATATATATATATATATATATATATATATATATATATATATATATATATATATATATATATATATATATATATATATATATATACATAGGCCTATATATATATATTTATATATATATATATATATATATATATATATATATATATATATATATATATATATATATATATATATAGTCGATTAGCCGTACCCGGATTATCGGTTATTTAGTATCGCCCTTAAGGGTGTCATAACCCTCCCAATATAACCCTATCAGAGACCCAATCCAATGTTATAGGGCTGTAACATTGTTATCAGCCAAACCTACTCCACAAGCGTGAGGGTACGGCTAATCGATACGAACTAAACAATCCTCTACCGTCATATAATATACTTTACAATGCTGAAACAACACTGAAAGGCAATCGTTAAACCAGTGCAAACAATCACTACCCTGTTTGTTCTCGTATAGACGTGCATTTGGCCCTTATAGCCGTAGTGTTATACACGATAATCTTCAGTGCTGTGTAACTCATGCCGAGGTGAAAAGGGGGGGGGGGGGGGGGATGGGGTCTCAATGTTAAGATATCAGGTTAAGAACAGGTAAGAATACAGGTGAATCATGCTCACCTAAAGCAATAATGCACACTGGGATAATTGCAGGTGTTGTTTTTTTCATGCAGAAACATTATTCACATTACGTTGGTGCAAATAATGGGGTAAGATGCGGCAGAGGCGGCGCTAGTGGGGGAGCTATGTTGGGGCTAGTGCTCCCCCTACACATACCACACACACACCTCACACACACACACACACACCTCACACACATTAATTAAAGCTAGCTAACATCCTTTGACGGACTTAGTTTAGTAAATTCGGAACAACAGGGGAAGTAACATGCTGCTATACTCTTTTTAAATCATAAAAACAATAATAAACTATAAAATGATAACTTTAAATTCGGATTGATTATTCTTTTTATTTATATTAGTTTTTTTTTATTATTATGATTGGTTTGAGATATAACTCTAATTTTAAAATATTTAAAAATATTCTTTGTCGTTTATTTAAAAGAAAAACCCTAGTGTAGTTATATGATTAAGTTTTATTTTTAAATATGTGTTACAAATGTGGCAATACTCTTGAGTACGAGTCGATTTATTCGTCCCAATTTAGATTGCAAATTTATAAAAAATTAGAAAGAAGTATTACTAGTGTAAATCTGTATCATTCCTCACAAACCGATGATAAAAATTGTAATACTAAAGCGAACATGCAAGGCAAACTGACGCTGTAAATTATATGTCTTTGCAAAAAAAAAAGCAAATTTATAAAAAAATATATTTTAAAAAAAGATATATAGCAAATTAACATTCAGTATGTTAAGGCCTATTAATAATACCCTAGTTTGGCTGTTCTTTCTCTCTCATGCGTTGGTGTCTCGAGCTGGGTACAATGTAGGCCCTAATCGTTTTATTTGAGTGATGGTAACAAGGTGAGACGCAATTTTCTCTGGGTAAAATGTAGGCCCGACTCGCTTTATTTGAGTGAATGGTAACAAGGTGATACCCAATTTTCACTGGGTACAATCTAGGCCCTATTCTTTTTATTTGATTGATGGTAACAATGTGATACACAATTTTCACTGGTAACAATGATACCTACTCTCTGACTGGTTACAATGATACCTACTCTCTAAATGTAACTAGATACAATGATACCTACTCTCTAAATGTTACAATGATACCTACTCTCTGACTTGTTACAATGATACCTACTCTCTAACTTGTTATAATGATCCCTACTCTCTAAATGTTACAATGATACCTACTCTCTAAATGTTACAATGATACCTACTCTCTAAATGTAACTAGATACAATGATACATACTCTCTAACTTGTTACAATGATACCTACTCTCTAAATGTCACAATGATACCTACTCTCTAAATGTTACAATGATACCTACTCTCTAAATGTCACAATGATACCTACTCTCTAACTTGTTACAATGATCCCTACTCTCTAAATGTTACAATGATACCTACTCTCTAAATGTTACAATGATACCTACTCTCTCTAACTGGTTACAATGATACCTACTCTCTAAATGTAACTAGATACAATGATACCTACTCTCTAAATGTTACAATGATACCTACTCTCTAAATGTTACAATGATACCTACTATCTAAATGATACAATGATACCTACTCTCTAAATGTTACAATGATACCTACTCTCTAAATGTTACAATGATACCTACTCTCTAAATGTTACAATGATACCTACTCTCTAAATGTTACAATGATACCTACTCTCTAAATGTTACAATGATACCTACTCTCTAAATGTTACAATGATACCTACTCTCTAAATGTTACAATGATACCTACTCTCTAAACGTGACTAGTACCTACTTTCTTGCTGGGGTTGACTGTAGTTACCCGGTACCCATTTTCTTGTGAGAGTTATAAACTGGAATACAGACAAGAGGTTCATTGTTGCGGACGAAAGCCTTCTTCAGCGATATCTGGGTATCAAGAGTTAAATATTGACGGTGTGTTTGTAAACATCGCTGATAGGTTCTGCTGTACAGAGAGGCGCATGGTGTGCCAAAAATGTGACAAAATGGAAATGTCAAGGGCTGGATTAAATCTATGTCGGGGGCCAGGGGCGGATGTGTGGTATATTGTGTGGTTGTGTTGTGTGGTTGTGTTGTGTTGTGGGGGATTAAAAGGTGCGGGAATTGTGTTTGTGTGGTTGAGCGGGGGGGGGGGGGGGGGGGTTAAATTGTGGGGGATTGTTAAGTAAGAGCAGTGTTTCTCTCAGGTATCTCTTTCGGGGCGGTGCCCCCCACCCCGAAGCACGACTTCCGCCCCCCCCCCCCTGAACAAAATAGAATGTATATAGATAATAAATACTTTTAGCAGTGCCGGCCCTCCAGGAAAATGTAGACCCCCCTCTGGAAGTTACAACCCCGACCCTCGGAAACTTCAAGCCCCACCCCCTTTCCTCCGGATAAATTTTTTTTAAAGAAACACTAGGTGAAAGTTATGTGTGGTTGTGGATAGTGTGGTGGGGGGGGGGGACTTGTCCGCAATGTTCCCACAAAACTGTGCGGGTCTCGCAATAGTGATAATAACCCTACCGCGCAGTTATTTGGTAAAATACAGAAAACATTGTTGATCATTTAAGTCTTTTCAGAGCTCCGTGTACATATTCTATAGACAGGCTCTAGATCTCTGGAGGGGATACTGATGGTATGGTTATTTCTGTGTGGATTGTGAGGCTGGTTGGTGTGGTGGGAATTGTGTGTGGAGTGTGTGTGGGGGCGAATGTGTTGGTGTTTGTAATGATGTTCCGCTCATCGTTTGAAACACGGATGCCCTTAATCTTTTAGTTCAATGTTTCAACTTTTTTTTTCATCTCTTTTCATAATGCATAGATTCATCAGTAGAACTACGTGCATTCATTGAAAATACAAAAACATAATAATCTGAAAGGTGTCAAAAAATGTATGTACTGTATTTTTAATTAAAAAAACATAAAGGTTAAATATTTAAATTTCAGAATAATCTTATCTTTTTTTTTCTCAACTTCTCATCAACGTTTTTTTTTCTTCAAAGACGTGTCTGTGTCTGGAGATTTATAAGTGTCAGTTGCACCTTGTTAAGTTCCAGAACATTCCACAACCCCATCTCTCCCCCCTCCCCCCACGCTTTGCACCTTCACATTTTATTTTTAAATCAAATCGTCGGGATAAAATTCATTGGAGATAATTAGCCTCTTCTGTGTTCATCGTTAAAAATTATCTAATTATCTACCCTTATCTATTGAGAACACGCGCAAACACGCACACACTAACAAACATTCAGACTGATAAAAATGCTCACGCACCAATACATTATTACGCACAAAAAAATACACACACAGACAAACATGTATGCGCTCAATTGGAAATAAAAAAAATTAAAATGTGGCTCCTACCATGAAACCACCATCTTGTCCGTTTTGGCTGTGTCGGTAACTATGCAGATATATTTTTTATTTTAAGTTCTAAAATGTAGTTTTACCCTGCCTCTCGTTAGAGGGTGTGATAGATCTGATGATTTGATTAAAATTCCTAATTGCAATTAACCCATTGACGTCATTACCGAGTGACTGATATCAGGATATCACCTTCCGGCTCAACACTCCTCACCCCCCCCCCCAACTTCTCTTCCCCCTCCTCCTAGAGCACTTGACTCAGCCAAGTTGAACAACTGTTATCTTAAAGTTACATGATAGGCGCTAGCGTCAGGGTGTTAACTAGAGATTAGCGTCAGGGTGTTAACTAGAGATTAGCGTCAGGGTGTTAACTAGAGATTAGCGTCAGGGTGTTAGCTAGAGATTAGCGTCAGGGTGTTAGCTAGAGATTAGCGTCAGGGTGTTAACTAGAGATTAGCGTCAGGGTGCTAACTAGAGATTAGCGTCAGGGTGTTAACTAGAGATTAGCGTCAGGGTGTTAACTAGAGATTAGCGTCAGGGTGTTAACTAGAGATTAGCGTCAGGGTGTTAACTAGAGATTAGCGTCAAGGTGTTAACTAGAGATTAGCGTCAGGGTGTTAACTGGAGATTAGCGTCAGGGTGTTAACTAGAGATTAGCGTCAGGGTGTTAACTAGAGATTAGCGTCAGTGTGTTAACTAAAGATTAGCGTCAGGGTGTTAACTAGAGATTAGCGTCAGGGTGTTAACTAGAGATTGGCGTCAGGGTGTTAACTAAAGATTAGCGTCAGTGTGTTAACTAGAGATTAGCGTCAGGGTGTTAACTAGAGATTAGCGTCAGGGTGTTAACTAAAGATTAGCGTCAGGGTGTTAACTAGAGATTAGTGTCAGGGTGTTAACTAGAGATTAGCGTCAGGGTGTTAACTAGAGATTAGCGTCAGGGTGTTAACTAGAGATTAGTGTCAGGGTGTTAACTAGAGATTAGCGTCAGGGTGTTAACTAGAGATTAGCGTCAGGGTGTTACCTAGAGATTAGCGTCAGGGTGTTAACTAGAGATTAGCGTCAGGGTGTTAACTAGAGATTAGCGTCAGGGTGTTAACTAGAGATTAGATTGTGTTGACGTATATGATTATTCCTATCGTAATGGCTGTGGTTATACTTGAGGCTGTGATTATGTCGGCTACAGGACATTACCCCCCACCTCGGAAATTCCCCCCGGACATTTACCCCCCCCCCCCGTATTTACCCCCCTGTCAATTACCCCCCCCCCCCCTCTATACCTATATACTACTTTAATCCAAACCTTAAGAAAAAGAACGAAACCTAAGCATCCACCTTAGCCTATAACTTCACACAAACCTAAAACCAACGCTAAACATTGGTTTAAGCCTAACCCTAACCCTAACCCTAGAACTAAACCTAGCTCTAACCCTAGCCCTAACCCTAACTCTAACCGTGTCCGGGGGGGGGGGGTATTGTCCTACTGGGTGGGGGTAATTGACAGGGGGGGGGGGGTAATTGACAGGGGGTAGGGGTAATTGACAGGGGGTATTTACTCCGGGGGATAATGTCGGGGGGAAATGTCCGGGGGGTAATTGACAGGGGAAAATTACCTGTTCCCGATTATGTCTGTAGTTATATATATATATAACCCGAAAGTCTTGAAGTCGAATCCCTGTTCAAGTCAGCAGAATCTCCTTCAGCCCACCCGGCACCGATGGTTACCAAAGTCATATTAGGGAATGTAAAGGCGGCTGGGAATAGTGCTGACCACACTATTCCTTTATATACCGAGGTCACAGAAACTTGTGAACTCTACTTCACCTGACCCTCTACCCATGGACCGTCAGGGTCAAAATGGTGTAGTTATTTTATTGTTAGAGTCATGTAGTCACTTGATCGATATGCTTGACTTCAAGCTAATTCCGTCTTATATTCTATACCAGAAAGGTCTTAGGTGCAGTCAAGCGTAAAAGGCATTTAAGCGACCACCCATAAATAAATTATTCTGAGCAGTCAGCCGTTAAACCCCAATAAGTAACTAATTTAATATCATGACTAAGATATTGACAAAACCTGCAAGAAGCTCGACATTAGGTTACAACAAGCAGGGAAGTAAAGGAGTCGTCCAAAAGTAACGTCACATTCGTAGGGGGGGGGCGTAATTTTGTGACTTGGTAGGATAAAGTGGAGGGGGTGGGTTCACATAGTGTGACGTCACAATTTTTGCATTTAAAATAGTAATGTATGAGATTGAATTGTAACCCTTATTAAGCGTTTTTTTTTTGTTTGTTTTTTAATGTTGTAAATTGAAATAGAAATTGATTAATATTATTTTATTATACTCCTGTTAACCGAACTAAATCAAGATTGTAGAGAAAAATCTATATTTAAAAATTTAACTGCAATTTCTTAGGTGGAGAGTGGGAGGTTGTATGCTGAAGTGTGACATCTTTTGGGGCGGGGGGGGGGATGGGTTGTGGCTTGTTTTTTGTGACGATGTATTAAAATCGTCAACAAAACCGTGACGTCATGGATGTCTTCTAAACAACTTTAGTATGCGCTGGACAAATGGTCGGTTGATAAGTCAATTGGTGGGTTAACACAGAAGTCCTAAGTTCGACTCCACGCCAAGCATGCGTATTTTGGTATGTCCTTAAAACAAGTTTTTGTGGATCGCTTACATCATCGTGGTTTTTTTTTGTAAATCGCACGCGTACCGCCAGTGGCGTAGCTACCGTAAAGCTAGCGTAAGCAAGGCATGGGGGCCCAAGGAAAATAGGGGCCCTTTTCCCTATTTAAAGAAAATAAAAAAATTTACATTGGAATTTTAATATTTTTTTAATAAAAATAATTTTAAAAAGAAAATGGAAATCTAGTTTCTTTCCTACTGTAGAAAAAAATCAAAAGTTCCTAAAAGCCCCCCCCCCCCCCTCCCCGATGTTTCTAAATGTAGAGATAGTGGCATTCAGTGTGGGAGAGGGTGTATAGGGCCCATCGGTATTAATAACACTGCAGGCGTTGTTGCATTTTCGGGAAAGCCGTTGAGAGAATTGAGAAAGAAAACAACAAATCGAAATAAATCATCAGCAACTTTTAAAAATGTGTGGTTGGTTAGTGGCGTCACAAGGTTCGGTATCACCCTGTGTGTTTAGTGAATGTCACCCCACCCCCACCCCCTCCAAGAATTTTGCATTTCCCATTTCCGGTGGAGTGTTACCCCCTCTCCTTAATATTTTATTATTTTAACAGGATAAAACATAGTTTTGACAATAAATTTTACGAGTTTGCGTCATGGTGTCACGGCTTTATTGTGACACCTCCGCCCCCGCCTTGTGACGCTAATGTGTTAGGTTACTTTAACGTGAATTTGTTAGTTTGCTTTTACATTAACGTAATATGTAATCAAAGGTGTTTTACGTTACGGGGTACTGCATAATAACACCGTTTAAATACACAGTTAGGACATATAGCATACACATTTTACAGATTGGCGACTGGGCCCAATGATAATTTTTGCGTAGGGGCCTCAAAATGCTAGCTACGCCACTGCGTCCCACTGCAGTTATCGGATCAAACTCCCAACCTTTGTAAACACGCGTCTTCCAAACAGTATCAAGAGATTGTTTTTTTTATCCAAAACATCTGCTTAATGTTATGATAAAGCGATAAACCAATGGTAAACAGTTCAGCATGTAAACAGCAAAGCGATTGGACGAGGCGATGTTGTTGTTTGTGAGACATTCCCACGTCTCGTGGTATTTTTAGCACGATGAGACCGAGTCTGTTGACCTGTTGCGTCACGGGAATACTAAGATGACGTCAGAATAGTTATCACCTCGCCGATTATTTAATGTTTTTAGCACTCAAAATAATCTTTTTTAGGCAGGAGATTATGACACGAATAAAAGATTAGATGGTTCAATAGTTAGGGTAAGGGTCTTAGTTGGTTGAGTTGGGGATTTTGTGTTAAGTATAGGATTAGCTTAATCTTTCCCCGCCAATGAATGGGTTATTGTTATGTTTTTGTTTAAAAATCTATCATAGATAATAGTGGCTGTTTAAATCGGTGGGTATGAATTAATTATCGACAAGTTGTTTTTTTTTTTTTAATTTAAAACAATACAGTTTTTATATAAAGAGAACGAATTAAAAATTATGTTTAATTAACATATTTTTATCTGATAATTTTATTTGATAAATACGTTAAAAAATAGGTGCTCTGCGATTAATAATGATCAATGGCATCGAATTAATGATCAATGGCATCTATCAAGATGAAACGTCGCTTGAAATTTATAACCATAATCGATACACGAGGGTAACTGGGAATCATTGTTAAAAGGAGAGTTGGGGGGGGGGGGGGGGGAGAGAATAAGACACTTTTTTTAAATCTATTAATAATCTGTTATGTGAAATTGTTTTTTTTATTCCCATGTGTGTTATGTGGGCGTGTTTGAGGTGTATTTTTTCTATTCCCACTGTGAGGGGTATTTTTTACGTTAGTTGATTTGTATTGTGAAGGGTATTTTTTATGTTAGTTGATATTGTGCGGGGTATTTTTTTATGTTTGTTGATATTGTGAGTGTTATTTTTTATGTTAGTTGATAATATGAGAGGTATTTTTGTGTTAGTTGATATTGTGAGGGTATTTGTTATGTTAGTTGATTTGTATTGTGAGGGGTATTTTTTTGTTTGTTTAAGTGCTGAAAAGATGTCATTGTATTTATTCTGTGCTTTCGAGTAGAAAATGTGCGGGTTTCCCTTTCAGTTTAAAAATTAACTGACCATTTAAATGTCTACCAGTTGTGTTGGTCAGTCTATTGGATGTGAAGCTATTTTGAAAGGTCAAAGGTCATACATAAGATTTATGAACTGTAGTATTTCAATGTTTCAGATAATGTGGGTGCTTTTTGCTATCGTAAGCTTTTAATGGGCCTAAAAATAATATGTACGTCTTTATATAATCTGTACGTCTTTAAATAATTTGTACGTCTTTAAATAATCTGTACTTAATTAAATAATCTTTACGTCTTTAAATAATCTGCACGTCTTTATATAATCTTTACATCAAGTTAAATAACAAAATGTGGAAAAATGTGAGAAATGTCTAAAATTAGTGTAATGATGTGTTATTACGATGCTGGGGGTGATGTTAATAACGGACAATAGAATGGGCTCACAAACATCCAGCTGTTTAAAGTGGCTTGAAGGCGTCTCCTGAAGTACTGCCTTAGATGGACGTCTATGTAACAGACAGCGTTAATCAATTTATTTTAAACAACGTGCGTCATATAATGACATGCAACACGCATTAAAACCTGGCATGGATATAATTGGAGGAGTTTTATTAAAACAACGGACACTGGGGTGTTGTCCTGTTAAGTGAGAAACGGTGTCAAGTTTTTGTCGTGGTTTTTTTTGTCGTGTTTCTGTCTTTATTTTGTCGTGTTTTTGTCGTTGTTTTGTCGCTATTTTTGTTTCTCGTTATTTTGTCGTGTTTCTGTCTTTATTTTGTCGTTATTTTTGTAGCGTTTCTCGTTATTTAGTCGTGTTTCTGTCGTGATTTTTTGTGCTTTTTTGTCGTGTTATCTTATTAAAAGCTGGGATATCACTTTGTGGTGGGGGGGGGGGGGGGGGGGGGTGATCGGTTCTATGCGGACTTACGAGAGCTGAGTGTGTCGTCTGGCGAGCGATGTTTGATCCTTTTGATGTCTCTATCGGATGTTTTTAGGGGAAGTTTTTTTTCTACTTAATGTCATTGTTTTTAACGATCCCCCCTCCCCCCCCCCCCACCTTTT